>NC_079165.1:30259981-30559981 GCF_947568905.1 Ostrea edulis | reverse complement strand
TCATAAAGACTTGAATGCGATGTTTGGCGCACTCAAAGACGGAGAACCTTGTACGTCTTCATCCACTAAAGTGGCAGATTCGCCAAAGTCCAAAACACTTCCCTACAAGCCGGTCCTGAAAAAGGTGTCATCCTTGACAAAAGTTCCTTCCATTGTAAATCTGAAGAAAAAGACTTCAATCATTCACGGGGTCAAGAAAACAATCGCCAAAAGGTCTCCTCGCTCTGCTGTGGATAGAAAGAAAGCGAAATCTCTGGCCATTTCGTGTCAGAAGGTATTAAAGTTTAAGTAATGTTTTCTATATATTAAGAAGAATAACGTTATGAAGTTGGAAGTAAAATTAACATTTGACATCTAATGATAATCCTATTTCACAATACTGTAATTTAGATTCCAATATATCAAAATGTTGCAATTCTATATGACTGGAATATTTCTTTTGCAGATTGATACGCTAAGAAAATTGAAGAGGGAAATTGTCCCAGAGACGAATTTCTCTATGAGCAAGATACAATGGTCACCATGGGAACTCGCCATTGCTCCCAGTAGACCGGAAGATGATGCTGAATGGGTAGAAAGATACAGAGGAAGAAGGGGTTTCCGAAAATCTACCATCTGTGGAGGAAAGACATTCCCCGCAGCTGTGTACGAGTTCTCGGTGAGGAAAACTGGTGATTCCAAACGTTTTGTTGCGTACTGTAAAATGTCTTCGGGATTTACCAAAACAAGGTGTTGGGAATCCCGTCTTTTATCCGATTCGGACGTTCGATCTCAAGTGAACAAAATGGTATCCTTAGGATATTACGTGTTTGTGCGCAGATGTTTGGTAACAGACTGTAACAAGAACACGATAAAGAAGTCTCTTTTACGATATGACTATGCATGGAGACGTGTAAGAAATGTTAGAGAATCTCACAGGGATATGGAGATGGTTTAACAGTGGCGTCTACCGTGAAGACATAAACAGCAGCTATAATAATTAGGTTTTGTATGCTCACATCTGTATGTGAATCATTTGGATGACCTCATATTGTTATTTCATTACCTCATATTGTTACAATATATTTTGATTCTGTAATAAATTTCAAAATACATACGTGGTGAATGTAGTTTTATGTCATGCAGGCTTGTACTTGACAAACTAAGGTGTATGTGGTATATTCATGTGTGTGTGGAGGGTGTCTCTGTAGCTACCAGGCTAGACAAATCTCGTATTTCGCTTGAAGACGATCCTGTGCACCGAGCAATGAAATGCCTTTTCCAAATTCCTTCATTCAACTATCCTCTCGCTTGCCTTATGATTCTCCTTCTTTCACCCTCACAGTTCATGTTCCCTCGTGGCTCCAGCGACTTTAATCTGTTCATAAGATATGCTTTAAATTGAAATAAATAATGCACCGGTGGTAGAAAATGTACTCGTTAGTAAGCCACCGACTCGTGATGTGAATTCCAAGATGATGCGATATGCTAAACTTAACACCTAACACTGGTATACCTGCTAGCCTACTAGTATTTATATAAATAAAAACAACTTCAAATGGAAATGTCCAAGAATTATTTATTTGAGTAGGCAATATCTCGTATTCATTTTGAATCAGTGAGATGACCTATTTGCATTTCGCAAATTCTATGGTTGTCAAATTGATCTAATTTGCAAATATAGCCTGTCGTTAGGTCCAATGCTGTCTGACGTGTTTCATACCAATTGTTAGTCCGTTCCGTACACACTGACTGCGACTACGGATTACTACGTTTACCTAATCGAAATATGGGGCTCGTGCGAGTGTGACCGATCAACAGGGAATATTGACTGCTTTTAAGCTCATGATTTCACCTCTGGTATGTCCAGGGGTCCGGCTTATTGCCCCAATCGTAATGTTGTATTCTTTATAGCATTTATGAATTTGATGACCGTTCGTTTTTTCCCCATTTTCATCGTCAAGTTGAATCGTTTTCATGAACGAAATAATGAGCAACAACTCTGAGAACAACATATCGTTATGAAATAGAGTTCGAATAAATGATATTACCTATTCCAAATCATTCCTATTGAATTGGTGATATCACCTATTTGAATGGTGATATCACTCATTCGAGTAAGTGATCATACCTGCTATTCAAATTCATTCATTACCAAATCAATGTAAATAGCTTGTATTGCGAACTAGGATCTGTGATATTTTATTTCTAGTCACGGAGATATCAAATTGAATCGGTATTCTCACCTAGAAGAATGAATGATATAACATACTCGGAAAAAGTTATATCACTATTCAAAAAGGGATATCTGTTTAAATTGAACAGCTGATGCAAGGGGGGGGGGGTTAAATGGGGTAATGGGGGTTGCAACATCCTTGCCCGTTTGGTTGGTTGTACATTTTAAACGAAAAAGTTCATTTTTGTTATTCTGATATCACTAAATTCCAAAACCGTTCTTCATTCCATTGCACTTTTACATCGATATTAGGATTATTCAAATATAATATTTATATAGGCACTTCAATGAAAAATAGTAAACTATTTACTTTAAAAATATTTACATTTAAAATATTTCATTTTAGGTACCTCAAGTAGAGAGTAAAAAAATACTTTATTATATTCTTTTTTGAATGTGCCTTTTTCGTATTAAACTTCCACAACATTTACCATATCATCATTTTGATACGACGGAAAAGGTGTTTACGAAAGCTCGAGAACGGTTAATTTTTAAGTCTGGTTCCCACCCCGCCACTCCTTGATCACTAGTGATATATAGTTTTATTATGTACCCATCATTGATATATACCCATCTAGTGATATCTAGTTGTATCTATGGTGGCAGGGGACAGTTTCTTTGGTTCTGAAACATGTGGGTAGGGGTAGGGGGTATACATCAAAGTCACATTATGACAGACTAATAAAAAAAATCCTATTTCCCTTTTATGTCAATACTTGTATTTCATATTGGTGTAGTTAATAAATTATGACCCTAAATTACATGTGATTTATATATACTGGTGCGGGTGCACAAAGCATGCTCTGAGCAGGTGCCCCTTTTTTGCTTTGCTTTTCTCTCATTTGGGCTAATCCGCAACCTGCTCCCCCCCACCCCCCACCCCACCAGCACAGTACCAAACGTGGAGATTTAGACACTGTGCACAATCAAGAACCCTGTCCGCCCTTCTTAAAAATCTACCTTTCATATGGGGCCATCCACCTTCCCTCTCAGCTACAGATCTTTTGTTGGACCATGCATGTTTTCACCGGAATTTCTTCAGCAACTGACCATGTGTCTTAGTTTCGTATTTGCACCTATCTATATGCTAGGAATCATGGTGACACCTACATGTACATGTTGTATATCAACATTTTTAATAAGCACTCGGCTTCATTTGACATGTATCCTAAAATTATTCTACACATTTTTCCACATGTAATATCACTTCAAATATGGGGTATTTCCATTTTTTCAAAAAGTTGACCGGGCCTATAGTGCGAAACTGTCCCCTGCTACATATTAAGAGTAATTGCAGAATGTGAATGATAATTCCAAACTGAAGAATATTGAAATGTTTGTACAAGTGTAAGGAATATTGTTATCCGCCAGACCCGATTAAAATAGAAACAAAATTGCGATCGATTTCTAAAGAAAACATATCGTTAAATACAACACATTTGCAATCTTGGAATTTTAGACCACCTTCAGAAAATTCATGATAGAAACTTTTAACGCTATATAATATCATATCTATAATACACCATACCGATGCAGTATTGATACTTTGTTAAATATAGCAATTGGCTATTACCGGTAGTAAATTTCTTGTTGTTCAAGTGCTCGGTTTGGAGATTTGCAAATGTTTGCATTAAAACCCATTTTTTAAAGAAATATTTCATAACCAGCATTATTATTGAAACCCATTTTTTAAAGAAATATTAATAGAAATAATATAGCTACGCAACTAGTCGATTCCATGAATCCGTTTAATTTTGATGAAATATATTATATAAAAGTTCTATATTGTTGAAATTGTCAGTCTTTGTATACGTATAGGATCGTCAGTCTATTTCGAACAGGGAGATTCTCAGTCTACCTTAAAGAGCAAGTCTCCAACTCAATTGCAAGTCTATCGCACCGATAGTATATAAAGATCATTTCTAACCGAGAAACAGCAATACAAGCAGAGACGCACGAAGTAACTCTGAAACAACTCAATACAGACCACAATATTTAACATATGGCATCCCCACCAGGCGGTCCGATCGAGATTTGTTTCTCGTTTGATACGACTGGATCTATGTCCAGTTCCATCAATGCTGTTAAACAGAATGTCCAAGAAATGATTCAAAGACTTCAAACGGATATACCCGGTATCAGAATCGCTGTGTTCGCTCACGGAGACTACTGTGACCGGAATTCTTCTTATGTCACCAAGTACATAGACTTTTCTACAGACTTGAAGGAACTGTGTCAGTGGGTGAAAAACGTGGGCTCCACGGGGGGTGGCGACTCGGATGAGTGCTATGAACTGGTTTTGCACGAGGTTCAAAGTCTGACTTGGACGCCCGGAACTCAAAGGGCGCTTGTGATGATAGGTGATGCCCACCCACATGATGTGAATTACCCAGACAATAAATTGAAGCTGGACTGGAAGCAGGAAGTCGAAAAATTGGCAGTGATGGTGAGTAAATTACATGTTACATGATGACTAAAAATCGTCCTACCTTCCAATATTTGATTGTTAAACTCCACGACAATGTTACTTTATCTCTTTGCAAATATCATAGATTATATCAATTGTAAAATTGTAGGGTATCCGAGTGTATGGAGTGCAATGTAGAGCTTCGGGTGACAAAAGGACCCATGACTTCTACCAAACACTAGCCGACAAGACAGCAGGCAGACGAGTAGAACTAGACCAGTTCTCCAACCTGTTTGACTTCATAATGGCCATCTGCTACAGAGAACAGGGAGCCGAATTTCTGGACATCTATGAACAAGAAGTACGACAAAGAAACGCTAGAATGGGTCTTCATAAAGACTTGAATGCGATGTTTGGCGCACTCAAAGACGGAGAACCTTGTACGTCTTCATCCACTAAAGTGGCAGATTCGCCAAAGTCCAAAACACTTCCCTACAAGCCGGTCCTGAAAAAGGTGTCATCCTTGACAAAAGTTCCTTCCATTGTAAATCTGAAGAAAAAGACTTCAATCATTCACGGGGTCAAGAAAACAATCGCCAAAAGGTCTCCTCGCTCTGCTGTGGATAGAAAGAAAGCGAAATCTCTGGCCATTTCGTGTCAGAAGGTATTAAAGTTTAAGTAATGTTTTCTATATATTAAGAAGAATAACGTTATGAAGTTGGAAGTAAAATTAACATTTGACATCTAATGATAATCCTATTTCACAATACTGTAATTTAGATTCCAATATATCAAAATGTTGCAATTCTATATGACTGGAATATTTCTTTTGCAGATTGATACGCTAAGAAAATTGAAGAGGGAAATTGTCCCAGAGACGAATTTCTCTATGAGCAAGATACAATGGTCACCATGGGAACTCGCCATTGCTCCCAGTAGACCGGAAGATGATGCTGAATGGGTAGAAAGATACAGAGGAAGAAGGGGTTTCCGAAAATCTACCATCTGTGGAGGAAAGACATTCCCCGCAGCTGTGTACGAGTTCTCGGTGAGGAAAACTGGTGATTCCAAACGTTTTGTTGCGTACTGTAAAATGTCTTCGGGATTTACCAAAACAAGGTGTTGGGAATCCCGTCTTTTATCCGATTCGGACGTTCGATCTCAAGTGAACAAAATGGTATCCTTAGGATATTACGTGTTTGTGCGCAGATGTTTGGTAACAGACTGTAACAAGAACACGATAAAGAAGTCTCTTTTACGATATGACTATGCATGGAGACGTGTAAGAAATGTTAGAGAATCTCACAGGGATATGGAGATGGTTTAACAGTGGCGTCTACCGTGAAGACATAAACAGCAGCTATAATAATTAGGTTTTGTATGCTCACATCTGTATGTGAATCATTTGGATGACCTCATATTGTTATTTCATTACCTCATATTGTTACAATATATTTTGATTCTGTAATAAATTTCAAAATACATACGTGGTGAATGTAGTTTTATGTCATGCAGGCTTGTACTTGACAAACTAAGGTGTATGTGGTATATTCATGTGTGTGTGGAGGGTGTCTCTGTAGCTACCAGGCTAGACAAATCTCGTATTTCGCTTGAAGACGATCCTGTGCACCGAGCAATGAAATGCCTTTTCCAAATTCCTTCATTCAACTATCCTCTCGCTTGCCTTATGATTCTCCTTCTTTCACCCTCACAGTTCATGTTCCCTCGTGGCTCCAGCGACTTTAATCTGTTCATAAGATATGCTTTAAATTGAAATAAATAATGCACCGGTGGTAGAAAATGTACTCGTTAGTAAGCCACCGACTCGTGATGTGAATTCCAAGATGATGCGATATGCTAAACTTAACACCTAACACTGGTATACCTGCTAGCCTACTAGTATTTATATAAATAAAAACAACTTCAAATGGAAATGTCCAAGAATTATTTATTTGAGTAGGCAATATCTCGTATTCATTTTGAATCAGTGAGATGACCTATTTGCATTTCGCAAATTCTATGGTTGTCAAATTGATCTAATTTGCAAATATAGCCTGTCGTTAGGTCCAATGCTGTCTGACGTGTTTCATACCAATTGTTAGTCCGTTCCGTACACACTGACTGCGACTACGGATTACTACGTTTACCTAATCGAAATATGGGGCTCGTGCGAGTGTGACCGATCAACAGGGAATATTGACTGCTTTTAAGCTCATGATTTCACCTCTGGTATGTCCAGGGGTCCGGCTTATTGCCCCAATCGTAATGTTGTATTCTTTATAGCATTTATGAATTTGATGACCGTTCGTTTTTTCCCCATTTTCATCGTCAAGTTGAATCGTTTTCATGAACGAAATAATGAGCAACAACTCTGAGAACAACATATCGTTATGAAATAGAGTTCGAATAAATGATATTACCTATTCCAAATCATTCCTATTGAATTGGTGATATCACCTATTTGAATGGTGATATCACTCATTCGAGTAAGTGATCATACCTGCTATTCAAATTCATTCATTACCAAATCAATGTAAATAGCTTGTATTGCGAACTAGGATCTGTGATATTTTATTTCTAGTCACGGAGATATCAAATTGAATCGGTATTCTCACCTAGAAGAATGAATGATATAACATACTCGGAAAAAGTTATATCACTATTCAAAAAGGGATATCTGTTTAAATTGAACAGCTGATGCAAGGGGGGGGGGGGGTTAAATGGGGTAATGGGGGTTGCAACATCCTTGCCCGTTTGGTTGGTTGTACATTTTAAACGAAAAAGTTCATTTTTGTTATTCTGATATCACTAAATTCCAAAACCGTTCTTCATTCCATTGCACTTTTACATCGATATTAGGATTATTCAAATATAATATTTATATAGGCACTTCAATGAAAAATAGTAAACTATTTACTTTAAAAATATTTACATTTAAAATATTTCATTTTAGGTACCTCAAGTAGAGAGTAAAAAAATACTTTATTATATTCTTTTTTGAATGTGCCTTTTTCGTATTAAACTTCCACAACATTTACCATATCATCATTTTGATACGACGGAAAAGGTGTTTACGAAAGCTCGAGAACGGTTAATTTTTAAGTCTGGTTCCCACCCCGCCACTCCTTGATCACTAGTGATATATAGTTTTATTATGTACCCATCATTGATATATACCCATCTAGTGATATCTAGTTGTATCTATGGTGGCAGGGGACAGTTTCTTTGGTTCTGAAACATGTGGGTAGGGGTAGGGGGTATACATCAAAGTCACATTATGACAGACTAATAAAAAAAATCCTATTTCCCTTTTATGTCAATACTTGTATTTCATATTGGTGTAGTTAATAAATTATGACCCTAAATTACATGTGATTTATATATACTGGTGCGGGTGCACAAAGCATGCTCTGAGCAGGTGCCCCTTTTTTGCTTTGCTTTTCTCTCATTTGGGCTAATCCGCAACCTGCTCCCCCCCACCCCCCACCCCACCAGCACAGTACCAAACGTGGAGATTTAGACACTGTGCACAATCAAGAACCCTGTCCGCCCTTCTTAAAAATCTACCTTTCATATGGGGCCATCCACCTTCCCTCTCAGCTACAGATCTTTTGTTGGACCATGCATGTTTTCACCGGAATTTCTTCAGCAACTGACCATGTGTCTTAGTTTCGTATTTGCACCTATCTATATGCTAGGAATCATGGTGACACCTACATGTACATGTTGTATATCAACATTTTTAATAAGCACTCGGCTTCATTTGACATGTATCCTAAAATTATTCTACACATTTTTCCACATGTAATATCACTTCAAATATGGGGTATTTCCATTTTTTCAAAAAGTTGACCGGGCCTATAGTGCGAAACTGTCCCCTGCTACATATTAAGAGTAATTGCAGAATGTGAATGATAATTCCAAACTGAAGAATATTGAAATGTTTGTACAAGTGTAAGGAATATTGTTATCCGCCAGACCCGATTAAAATAGAAACAAAATTGCGATCGATTTCTAAAGAAAACATATCGTTAAATACAACACATTTGCAATCTTGGAATTTTAGACCACCTTCAGAAAATTCATGATAGAAACTTTTAACGCTATATAATATCATATCTATAATACACCATACCGATGCAGTATTGATACTTTGTTAAATATAGCAATTGGCTATTACCGGTAGTAAATTTCTTGTTGTTCAAGTGCTCGGTTTGGAGATTTGCAAATGTTTGCATTAAAACCCATTTTTTAAAGAAATATTTCATAACCAGCATTATTATTGAAACCCATTTTTTAAAGAAATATTAATAGAAATAATATAGCTACGCAACTAGTCGATTCCATGAATCCGTTTAATTTTGATGAAATATATTATATAAAAGTTCTATATTGTTGAAATTGTCAGTCTTTGTATACGTATAGGATCGTCAGTCTATTTCGAACAGGGAGATTCTCAGTCTACCTTAAAGAGCAAGTCTCCAACTCAATTGCAAGTCTATCGCACCGATAGTATATAAAGATCATTTCTAACCGAGAAACAGCAATACAAGCAGAGACGCACGAAGTAACTCTGAAACAACTCAATACAGACCACAATATTTAACATATGGCATCCCCACCAGGCGGTCCGATCGAGATTTGTTTCTCGTTTGATACGACTGGATCTATGTCCAGTTCCATCAATGCTGTTAAACAGAATGTCCAAGAAATGATTCAAAGACTTCAAACGGATATACCCGGTATCAGAATCGCTGTGTTCGCTCACGGAGACTACTGTGACCGGAATTCTTCTTATGTCACCAAGTACATAGACTTTTCTACAGACTTGAAGGAACTGTGTCAGTGGGTGAAAAACGTGGGCTCCACGGGGGGTGGCGACTCGGATGAGTGCTATGAACTGGTTTTGCACGAGGTTCAAAGTCTGACTTGGACGCCCGGAACTCAAAGGGCGCTTGTGATGATAGGTGATGCCCACCCACATGATGTGAATTACCCAGACAATAAATTGAAGCTGGACTGGAAGCAGGAAGTCGAAAAATTGGCAGTGATGGTGAGTAAATTACATGTTACATGATGACTAAAAATCGTCCTACCTTCCAATATTTGATTGTTAAACTCCACGACAATGTTACTTTATCTCTTTGCAAATATCATAGATTATATCAATTGTAAAATTGTAGGGTATCCGAGTGTATGGAGTGCAATGTAGAGCTTCGGGTGACAAAAGGACCCATGACTTCTACCAAACACTAGCCGACAAGACAGCAGGCAGACGAGTAGAACTAGACCAGTTCTCCAACCTGTTTGACTTCATAATGGCCATCTGCTACAGAGAACAGGGAGCCGAATTTCTGGACATCTATGAACAAGAAGTACGACAAAGAAACGCTAGAATGGGTCTTCATAAAGACTTGAATGCGATGTTTGGCGCACTCAAAGACGGAGAACCTTGTACGTCTTCATCCACTAAAGTGGCAGATTCGCCAAAGTCCAAAACACTTCCCTACAAGCCGGTCCTGAAAAAGGTGTCATCCTTGACAAAAGTTCCTTCCATTGTAAATCTGAAGAAAAAGACTTCAATCATTCACGGGGTCAAGAAAACAATCGCCAAAAGGTCTCCTCGCTCTGCTGTGGATAGAAAGAAAGCGAAATCTCTGGCCATTTCGTGTCAGAAGGTATTAAAGTTTAAGTAATGTTTTCTAGATATCAAGAAGAATAACGTTATGAAGTTGGAAGTAATATTAACATTTGACATCTAATGATAATCCTATTTCACAATACTGTAATTTAGATTCCAATATATCAAAATGTTGCAATTCTATATGACTGGAATATTTCTTTTGCAGATTGATACGCTAAGAAAATTGAAGAGGGAAATTGTCCCAGAGACGAATTTCTCTATGAGCAGGATACAATGGTCACCATGGGAACTCGCCATTGCTCCCAGTAGACCGGAAGATGACGCTGAATGGGTAGAAAGATACAGAGGAAGAAGGGGTTTCCGAAAATCTACCATCTGTGGAGGAAAGACATTCCCCGCAGCTGTGTACGAGTTCTCGGTGAGGAAAACTGGTGATTCCAAACGTTTTGTTGCGTACTGTAAAATGTCTTCGGGATTTACCAAAACAAGGTGTTGGGAATCCCGTCTTTTATCCGATTCGGACGTTCGATCTCAAGTGAACAAAATGGTATCCTTAGGATATTACGTGTTTGTGCGCAGATGTTTGGTAACAGACTGTAACAAGAACACGATAAAGAAGTCTCTTTTACGATATGACTATGCATGGAGACGTGTAAGAAATGTTAGAGAATCTCACAGGGATATGGAGATGGTTTAACAGTGGCGTCTACCGTGAAGACATAAACAGCAGCTATAATAATTAGGTTTTGTATGCTCACATCTGTATGTGAATCATTTGGATGACCTCATATTGTTATTTCATTACCTCATATTGTTACAATATATTTTGATTCTGTAATAAATTTCAAAATACATACGTGGTGAATGTAGTTTTTTGGCATGCAGGCTTGTACTTGACAAACTAAGGGGTATATGGTATATTCATGTGTGTGTGGAGGGTGTCTCTGTAGCTGCCAGGCTAGACAAATCTCGTATTTCGCTTGAAGACGATCTTGTGCGCCGAGCAATGAAATACCTTTTCCAAATTCCTTCATTCAACTATCCTCTCGCTTGCCTTATGATTCTCCTTCTTTCACCATCACAGTTCATGTTCCCTCGTGGCTCCAGCGACTTTAATCTGTTCATAGGATATGCTTTAAATTGAAATAAATAATGCACCGGCGGTAGAAAATGTACTCGTTACACGTAGTTAGTCTGCGACTCGTGATGTTTCAAGCCTATTGAATTCCAATGCTAGACATAACATTTTAAACTGGTAGACCTGCTAGCCTACTAGTATTTAGATAAATAAAAACAACTTCAAATGGAAATGTCCAACAATTATTTATTTGAATAGTTAAAATCATCTATTCGTTTTGGAATTGTGATATTTTCTATTTGATTCTAGTAGATACCATCTTTTTGTATGTCTTACTACATATAATAATGAATGGTCCCTCCTTCCAGACAATGTTGCTGAAAAAGAAATATGATGGCCACCGAAGCAAATGATGAAATTTTTAAAAGCATTTAAAGAAGAATTCCATCTTCTCAGTGTTGCTTAAATAACATTTCCGTCGCTAGAATAAATAAACGTTATACAGAATGCAGACAATTTAAAATGATTTTTAATAAATAAACGTTATACAGAATGCAGACAATTTAAAATGAATTTTAATAAATAAAGTAAGTGGATTTTCAAATTCAAACTGAAATTATAAACGTATTCTCTAATCGACCAGACAGTTCTATTCTTTGTTCAAATTACTTTGTTAAATACCACTATGATAAGAACTACGCATAATTATTCTGATGTTGATAGTGAAAATATGCCGGAGTTCCTCTTTGACATTATCTACGTAGTATTTGGTGATCAGGTCTTCCAATAGTCTGTTGGATACAAATTGTGTTTCTTTATTACGTAGTCTGTTTTTGTATTATTATGAGACAGAATTTATTCAAAAGCTTTCACTTGAGATAAAAAAAATATCTTCTGGTGGCTTTGAACTCGACATTGAGATATATCGACTACGTTTTATCTATTAACAAATTCGTTTTTATTTATATGTCGATTCGATAAACCACAGTGATCTGAAATGAAAGACATCACAGAGTCTTCCATATCTGCTTCATATTTGGATATCATATTGAACATATATGTTAACGGCAAACCAACAACTCAACATGACAAAGGGGATGGCTTCAGCATTTCCACCGGTAACTTCCGATATCTATGCAGCAGTATTCCGTTATCACCTGCATATGATGTTTATATCTCTCAGTTGATTCGAGACGTGGGAGCATGTTCTGCTTATGATCAGTGTTTAAGTCTAGACAGGTTATTGATAGATAAGTTGATGCTACAGGGATTTCAACAATCTCGTTTAAATAGTCTATGTCTCAGTTTGATCTCTTCTCTGACTGATGAGGCCCAGGGAGACAAACCGACAAACATAGTCATCAGATTCATTTACCACGAAAATTGTAGGGTTGTATAACCTTGTGTTTTTCATACAGACTCACTTTTCAATTATGATAGGCTGTAGAAAACCACCAGATTTCTCTGCATCAGATACCTTGTATACACTGCAGAGTTGGTCGATTCTGTAGGTCAATAATAGCTATTTAAATCACTTGAAAGGCCAATTAATTTATTCAAAACATCTTATTAAAATGTAACTTGATTATTGTCAATGAAATTCTCATAAAGATTAGCTCTACCTTACCACTTGGATTTTACAATAGTTGCAGAATTAGCTAAATTGTTTAATATGATTAACTATAAATTTGTTAAAATCAAAACTGTACACAAAATTAACAAGACCAAATTTTCTTTACAGAGATAAATTTCCTGAAAAGACGATATGTGTACCAAATAGCTGCATCAACTTCTGCAAGGAAGTTTGTTGGTTTTTGTGAAATGAAAAAGATAATATTTTCTCAAGATTAATGAATGTTTTGAGAAGACTAATACATGTATTGATTATACAGATTCGGTAAACAGTAGTTACTATTGCATACTGGTCAGTCAATATCGACAGAGTTAAAGGTTGCACATGTTCAGTGGAAAGTACACCAAGGAAAATACATTTGGCAGAAATTACTTTTAAATAAAATTAATATCATATAACGTAAACTATTCATTTTCATGCATGCATATTTATTGATAATAAAACTCAGTAATTATGTCCCCACACTAAGGCAGGTGACTTACAGTGATCACTCGGTCTGCACGTCCATCCATCAATACTGTCTTTCTGGCTTTGTCAATACGGAGTTAAGGGACTTTAAAATTTTCAGATCACATGAATAATTTAGAAGGCCTATTGCTATCTGTCTTCACGGTCATAAACATTTCAAGATTTAAAGCTTCTTTTGAACAGCTGAACCAGTTGTAACCAATTTTGGTATAAAGTATATATGGGTAAAGGGGGAACAAAAATTGTGAATTTCATTGACCCTGCCTTCCTGGGGCCAAATGTTTGCATGATTTTAATGAGTCGTCTACTATAGTTGTGAAATTTACCACTTTCGTAAAATCTTCGGGACTCCTTTTACACCCTAAAGAATAAATAAAAGCCATTTATAAAATAATTACGCAATTTTCATACACCAAAGTCACAATGAAGATTCTTGGTGACCGTCTTTAAAAAACATATTTATCAAGATATTTGAAGAAAAACTAACGTATAACGATCAATCAACGAACATCAATACCGGACATCGAGGAGACATATATCCTGGACTACATTTACACCCACCCCCAACTATTGACCTTAAGCGTCTGCATGATAGAGACTACAGTGTTTATTTGTTGGCAAGTCGCAACATCATTGGCATCAACTTATGCGGACGGCAAAAACGCAAAGTAAACAGCTGCTATTAACACCATTAATCTCTGTAAAGTGTCTTGATAAAGTTACAGTATCTTACTCAATTTACACCAAGAAATGAAGTTCAAATTTATAAAATGTTTACAATCTAAACACGGTTAATCAAATATTGCCAGAATTTCCTCAGTTTTTTTATTTTATTTGAACAGAAGCATGAAAATGGAAAATAAAAAGAGTCACGACGATGATACCATGGACTTCAATAAACTTGAAAAAGAGCTAGCTATGGCGGTAGAACAAGATCAACGATATTGGAGAGAAAATGACGCCAAATTTAGGGCAGTACACCAGAAAGTTGGATCATATGAAGAATTTAGGTACATGTATGACTGTAATCTCGGTTGAGATTCAACTCGGCTAAATATTTGGACTGACGTCTTCACAGAATCTCGGAGCAGTCCTTTATAATTCATGTCTGGAAATTTACTTTCAGCTTCGACCGGTTCTAGCAATTAATGTGCACTTATATGACACTGTAATCTCAGCGAGATTCGTCGAGGCTGGATATTTGGACTGACGCCTCTTCCGAATCTCAGACCAGTGTCACATAAAGTGATTCGGGAAATCTTGCCTGAACTTCGGCCGCTCATTGCGATTAAAATGGGTTAAATTGAATTTCTTGTCCGCTTCAACTTTTCGACTCAGACATCCTATTAACTCCCTATCACAATGAAACATGCATTTGTTACCTTTACAAGGTGTAAATCCCACATTAATTCAAGTTAAGTTCCGATAGTTTAGGATGCCTTCAAATAGATTGATTAAATATTACACAGTTTTCTTTTTATTGCTTTTAATTTTTATGCTTAAATGCTTTGTACAAAGTAATTGTCAACCAGTAAGTTCTGTATTTTCAATCATAGTACAAATTGTCATGAAGTAGTATATCGGAACTCTTCAGTGTTGAGAAGGTAAAATATGAAATGGTGGCCGTTTGCAATGGCTTTGAAAATAGCCAACTTGAATTACTGTGGGATTTACACCTTGTAAAGGTAACAAATGCATGTTTCATTGTGATAGGGAGTTAATAGGATGTCTGAGGCGAAAAGTTGAAGCGGACAAGAAATTCAATTTAACCCATTTTAATCGCAACGAGCGGCCGAAGTTTAGGCAAGATTTCCCGAATCACTTTATGTGACACTGGTCTGAGATTCGGAAGAGGCGTCAGTCCAAATATCCAGCCTCGACGAATCTCGCTGAGATTAATGACACTGTTGTTCGCTTCAAATCAGTTAGTTGACTATTAAACCAAATCTTTATCACTATTAATGCTGTATTACTTACCGTCTAAGTATGTAAATTCCATAAAATAAACCATCACTAATTTTTCCGTTCATATTAAGACTTCTATGGTGCAATATTTTATTTCCCAAAATTGAAGAGTGCCTATAGTTTGTTTTTTAAATTAGTGAAATGCAAGGAAGTGTGTAGAAATGCAAAGTATCAGTAACTAGATAAAACAAACTATAGGAACTCTTCAATTTTGGGAGATAAAATATTGTGCCATAGAAGTCTTCATTTGAACGGAAAAATTAGTACAATGAGTTCATGTTGAGGAAAGGCGTTATATCACCTTACAGATCTAAACAGTGGTGGATCCAGACATTTTTCAAAGGTTTTAGGGGGGTTGAGTTTGACTTTTACCACCCAAATGGGGGAAGCGTGTGAAAATATTCAACCAATCCCCTTTAGATCCGCCACTGTCTAGTAAGAAGAAAAATATCTGCATGTTTCAAGAATGAAAAAATCTATTTTAAAACACTTTTTTTTCAACCTAGGATATTAAGTTTCTGTTAGAAATGCATGCCTATGTTCTACATATTGCAGCTAGTCCTTTTTAAGGGACAGCAACTTGTTTATCAAAATATATGCATTGTGTTGTTTTTCTTTTTAGAGATATTGTTCTTGCTTCTCACATAAAGCCACTGCAGAAGGGTGACACTTTGGAAAATGTTACATTTGATGTCAAATGGAATCCACACGCTGACAAAAATAAAGCAAATCCTCCAAGTGGTAACATGTCTGAAATCAAAAAGGTACTACTACCACTACTACTACTAAATTATTTTAGCTAGGTGTGGTTATCTGGTCTGGTACATGTATTCAATGTATATACATAAGGAAAAGTGCCACATATGATCCTCATAAATTCATATGAGGATCATATGCAAGTCGTGCGTGTATCATATCAAACTCACTTCATATGAGAATCATATGTGGCAAACATGCCTGTATAGATACTTCTTTCAAACTATCAGTATTGGATAGAGCCAAAGAACAGGGTTGGAAAGTCAATGAAATTATGAGCCAGTCACAGTTAAGAGTTACCAGCCCTGTTCAAAATCTGCTGTCCTGCTTCTCAGTTCTGTGATGCTTATTAATTTTACATGAATTTACTAATGAAACTTATTTGTAACATTTGTAGTAGTATGCTGGCTGTTAAAATTGTCCAACCACCAGGCTATTGTATAAAATTTCATCCCAGTCTGTATAACAGACCATATTGGAGAGTTGCACAGGCTACAAAGAATACACAAGTTAAATGCCAAAAAATGTCAATAGAACTGATTTGTTATAATTTACTCTTGAATTACACGCAAGGATTCTGTTTCTAATAACTAGTTATCTACCGATAGCCAATAAACCAATTTTACTTTCTCATTCTCCCCAACTTGGTTCCCCACCGCCACACACCTCCCCCCCAAAAAAGGCAAGATTAATATTCCAAGTTCAAAATTCTTTTTTTCATGAATGATGTTACTGGCATCATCTTTGTTGCTTTCTTCCATAGAGTTGATCCATCTCTAGTAATACGAAAAACATCAAAACATATATATATACATTTATATTACAAATCGCGTTTTCCTCTATGAACCAACCAATTTCAGCACGCTACACAATCCGTTCATATTGACTATGAACGGATTATGAACTAGCTTAAAGCACGTGACTGAGAGAGTGTAATGATTTGAAAAAATACAACATGTGTTACAAAGATCTCGCAAGTCACACCTCGGATTAAGATTGTAAACTTATGTGGATTTTCATCCCAATCTTGTGGCCTCCTAGCTCCAAAATACAGTGCAATGTTGATAAAAGGCAGGGTGAGACGAAGTGTTACGTCATGTCTATGTGTTGACGTACTTCACAATATGACTGTGACAGAGGCTAGGAGTTCGTTTTATGCAACAAAATAGAAGTAATGTAAACAAACGGTGTTTTAGTAAATGAATATAAATATAAGAAATGAACATCATTTTTGAGCTGTTCATGGTCAATATGAGCAGATTTGGATTTGAGGCAAATTTTCTGTGAATCGCTAACGCGATTCACAGAATTTGCTTCAAATCCAAATCCGTTCATACTGACCATGAACAGCTAAAAAGTAATGTTCATTTCTTAAATAATATTTTGTTATACATATATGTACATTTCCGATGTTTTTGCCTTCGATATCTTTCCCAATGGAAATGATAGCCATTTGCTCATGAATGTGAACAATGTGTGTATAAATCATTATAAATATTGCATGGCTATTTTAATATCTGGGGATTCTGACAGGAATGATGTAGGAAAAATTAAATTTAAAAAATAAATTTCAGGTTTGAAAAATACATGAGGGTATGATCTGCAACGCTTCACACCAGCATTTCATGAAGCGCTAGTGTGCTGCACAAAGTATGCTGGTGTGAAGCATCATAGCTCTTGTATTTTTCACAAATGAATTTTTTTTTCTGAAGTAACTCTTCATTGTAGATGTTCAAACTTCATTTCAGACCTCCAATCTCCCAAAAGACAGCCAGGAGTTTACAAGAGACTGGAGAAGGTACCAAAAATCAACAGCTGATCAGTACAACTTCCTGTTGGAAATAGGTGGAATTCATCTTGGACAGATTTTTAAAACTGATATCAATCTTCTAGGGGACTTTCTGGTGGCACTAGATTCAGAATACCAAGATCAGGACAGTGAGACAGTGACAACAATTCTAGAAAATTTGTCCTCAGCTCAAAGATTTACACTATCAGTTCAGTTCTTAAGTGGAAAAGAGAAGAAGTCATGTGAATCATTAATACGCAAACTAGAAGCGACAAGTGATGATTCTACGTGGAAAGACAGGATAGAAAAGCTGAAATCTTCTTATGATTCAAATAAATAATTTGTGAGCCTCTGCATTGTAATGCTTTGTTCATTCAGAGCACTAGTATAAAATTGTTCAAGTTATTTCCTAATCCTTTGCCAGAAGAAATACTTCGAAATCTAGAGGTGTTCATAGCACTATGAATGCCATGTTGAATCACAATAATACATAAAACAGTTATGTATGGATCAAGATGCCATGGCTGTAACTAACAAATATACAGTGTTTGTAAACAAGAATATCGGTAAAGATGCTCCTCGAACTGCATCTAACTAATTAACTACTTCATATGATGAATGACTCGCACAATGATCAATAACTGTTGGAATATTGTTGAAATGAAGATTTTTTTTTCATATATAAGGTGCCTATATGTTGAGTGACCTTTACAAAATGACCTTGAGTGACCTTTGTCTGAAAGCCATTTGCCTATTACTTATTTGCGCAACATATGATCAATGAGTTTCAAAAACTGTTGAAATAGGGAACGCTTTCCTCATACATGTATAAGGTATATGTTCTGAGTAACCTTGACCTCTCCAAAATGACCTTGAGAGACCTTGGTCCAAGTGATGAATAACTGTTGAAATGAAGTGGTTTTTTTTTTTCATATATAAGGTATATGTTCTTATTGACCTTTGTCTGAAGTACATATTCAGTATATGTTCTGAGTGACCTTGACCTTTTCAAAACGACCTTGTTCCAAAAGTCCCAAAGGAATATTTGTGATCAATTATTATGAATTATTGATGAAAGGTGTAAGAGATATGAGCTCTTATGGACAGGCAGACACGACAATGATATTGTTCCTCCGAAAAACTTTTGGGGAACATAAAAATGTTTTCTGCCACCAGGCATTATATCAGACTGGTTTTGAATTTTTAGCTCACCTAAGCTGAAAGCTCTAAGTGAGCTTTTCTGATTGCCTTTTGTCCGTCGTCTGTCCTTCCGTCCCTCTGTAAACTTTTTACATTTTCAACTTCTTCTCCAGAACCACAGGGCCAATTTCAACCAAACTTGGCAAAAAGCATCCTTGGGTGAAGGGCTTCTTTGATCGCCTTTTTCCTTACATATTCGCATGTAAAACTTTGATCCCTATTGTGGTCCCAACTTACCTCTGGGAACCATGATTTTTTTTACAAACTTGAATCTGCACTACATGTATGTCAGGAAGCTTTCATGTAAATGTAAACTTTTCTGGCCCAGTGGTTCTTGAGAAAAAGATTTTTAAAGATTTTCCGTATATATTTGTTTGTAAAAATTTGATCCCCTGTTGTGGCCCCACCCTAACTCGGGGTCCATGACTTTTACAAACTTGAATCTGCACTACATCAGGAAGCTTTCATCTAAACTTTTCTGGCACAGTGGTTCTTAAGAAGATTTTAAAAGATTTCCCTATATATTTGTATGTAAAACTTTGATCCCCTATAGTGACCCCACCCTACACCTAGGGGTCATGCTTTTAACAAATTTGAATCTCCACTATGTCAAGAAGTTTTCATGAAAATTTCAGCTTTTCTGGTCCAGTGGTTCTTGAAAAGAAGATTTTTAAATGACACCACCCTTTTTTGCATTTTTGTGAATATCTCCCCTTTGAAAGGGACATGGTTCTTCATTTGAAGAAACTTGAATCCCCTTCACCCAAGGATGATTTGTACCAAGTTTGGTTGAAATTGGCCCAGTGATTCTAAGTCAAAAGTATGAAAAGTTAAGAAAGACGGACAGAAGATGGGCGATCAGAAAAGCATGCGCGAGGTTTCAGCTCAGGTGAGCTAAAAAAGACAAGCGACTGTTAAAAACCACCTATAATATTACATTTTAATGAACATTTAATAGTTTTAATGTACACTTTCATTTGTGAATAAACAGTAGAAAAGGTATACAGTGTTACTTATAATCATATGGTTTTACTTAATCGATTAGTTTCAACATTCATCATATTTAGTTTTAAAGTTTTAAAAATTCTGATTTGGGAATATTTTGAATTCTACTTTTCGAATAAATCAATTTGCTTCTATAGGTGCCTATAAAGCTTCATTATTTGCCTCTATGGGTGGATATAAGTGTACCAAAATCACTTCTATGGGTGGTCATCCTAATTTTCAAGTGCCACATGAAAATTATGTGAATTTATTTTTTTTGAACTTTTGATCTCATCCTTAATAGCTATACTTTGATACAGATGTTATATTTGTACAAGTCCGCCTCTGATCTTCAGTGTTGAAGGTAAGATTTATTGCACTACTGTCTGATCCACAGTATTTTACATGTACAAAATGTCTTGTTTGTGTTGCATGTTGTCGCTGATCTTTCACGAAATACATTTTTTCTAGTTTTTAATGCCGCATGGTGAGCACTTGTCTCTGTAAATAAAGTTATGAAGTTGCACTAAGAATTGGTGTACATGTACAAACCTTTTTATACGCCCGTCTTTAGACGGGACGTATTATTGTACAGCGATGTCTGTACGTCCATCCGTTCGGGGTTTTCTCTTTATAATTTCATTTCCCTTTCACACATCATGCTGAAACTTGCTGTGTAGCTTCTTTGTGGGTCACTCTAGATCATACTGCAATTTTGATCTATTTCGACCATTTTTCCAGGAGTTTTGCCCCTTGGAAATAATTATTATATGGAGGGTACATAATTTGTCCGCCCTACTCCTCCCCCAGTTTTCAAATGAGAGCCTTCTTATTGTGTGGAGTGTTTGTATAGGTACTGAAGATGTATACGTGGGATGGATTGTGATTTTCTACAATTTTTGAGAAAATTACAGGTTGTTGAACTTAGTCTATTTGGAAATTAATATTCTATGGAGGGTACATAATTTGTCCGCTCAACTCCTCCCACAGTTTTCAAGTGAGGACCATCTTATTTTGTGGAGTGTTTGTATGGGTATTGAAGTTGTGCATCTGGGGAAGGATTTTGATTTTCTTCTTTTTGAAAAAAATTACAGGTTGTTGAACTTGGTCCATTTTGAGGAAATCTCGATTTTTAAGCTAAGACCCTTTGTTCATATGAAAGTTTATCACAGCCTCATGATGGCTGATACTACCTGAAGCAAAGTTATACAAATTATAGCACAAGAAAAACACCCTATGTAAGCATTTCACGGACGTATTATGTACCGTTTGCGGTACTCTTGTTACTTTATTTAGGCTGTTCCATCATAACATAGGGTACATGTACCAGGGGAAGGCAGTGTTTAAAAATATGTGGGTGGTTTACACTGGTGGGATATTGATTCTATGTTCGGTGGCTTTTGCATAAAGATTTAATTTATGGGTAGTTATTTTAACAAACCATGTACATGTACCAGGGTAATCTGTGAGAAAATAATCAGATCAAAGAACACATGATTGACAGAGGCAATCTTGGCATTCTGTAAATTATGCTTGAAAGGGAGTTGCATGTATTGAATACTGAAATAAAGTTGAAATCAAGATGAAAATGTATTTTGTGTTGTATGATAAGGGGAAAAAATTCTGATTTGGGAATATCTTAAATTCTACTTTTCGAATAAATCAATATGCTTCTATAGGTGCCTATAAAGCTTCATTATTTGCCTCTATAGGAGTGTACCAAAATCACTTCTATGGGTGGTCATCCTAATTTTCAAGTGCCTTCCCTCGTCCAATGTATATTTTACTGGAACAGCCCTTACAGAAACAAGTACCTGTGAATGAATAGACAAATTTTGTAACAAAAGCACACCATGTGACATGCATACCATTGTGAATATCAAAGATTAATTGTCAAATAGTCTTGTCCAGTACCTGATGATGAACAGGACTTTTACTATTCATCTGTAACTCAACAAAGTAGAGAATCAAAATTTTATAAAATCAACAAGTCAAATATTTCGGTGTTTTATTATAAATGAGTATAAATCCATACTAGGCATAGGCAAATTTTCTTTTCTGTATTGAATGAAACGAAGTCACTGAATTAAATTCCTGGATAGGAAAATCTTCAACATTGAATGAAACGAAGTCACTGAATTAAATTCCTGGATAGGAAAATCTTCAACATTGAATGAAACGAAGTCACTGAATTAAATTCCTGGATAGGAAAATCTTCAACATTGAATGAAACGAAGTCACTGAATTAAATTCCTGGATAGGAAAATCTTCAACATTGAATGAAACGAAGTCACTGAATTAAATTCCTGGATAGGAAAATCTTCGAAAATGAAGACAAAGAATTAGTTTGTCACACATGTATTACATGTCACTTTTTCAAAAAGCCCTTGTCCATTAACCCAGACCCTCTCTGTAGATTATATTTGTTCCTCTTCAGTCTGTCTGCAACAGAGCTCTGGTCTGCATGACTCGACATCAAAGGACTGAATGAAATAAAAGTTTGATATTTAGATACTATCTGCAGGAATCATTCAAAGCAATTTTAAAATTTTCCCATTGGTAACTCTAAATCTAATGCACGATTAAATACATGTACATGTAACTTTGATACAATTTTATTGCAATATCAGAAACTTTAGAGGAATCAGAAATACATGTCTTTGCCTATTTATTTCTATTGAGAGTCGGCTGTAAAGGACCCCCTTCTCCAAATAGATGCAATGTTTTCTGTCCAAACTGAACTTAAAGGGACATGAACACAATTTAAGCAGAATATTTTCGAATTTTCTTTTTCAAGTTTTACTGTACAATGCTGAAGCATTTCTAATTATAAACCAAAATTTGAATAGCAGTTGTTGAGTTGCAAGTGAGATACAGCACTCAAAACTCCTTGTTATGTAAACGAGGCTCGTGCCATGTTTTTGTTTACATACAGATTGCTTAATAGAAAATAGCATGTTTAAAACAAAATGAGATTTGTCCAACACTAGAAACTAATTAATTGTGTTCAGAATTAACTTGTGGTATGAAGAATCTACTTTAAGCGAAACTTTTACTAGTATATTTAATCTATGGCATAAGCCTTATTTAAATAACAAAGAATTGTGAGCTCAGTTTCTGCCAGGTACTTTGTCAACTCACATTCAAATTTTTGCGGCCATTAGAAATACCTTTTTGAAGCAATCTACACATTAAAGATGGAAAAATAAAATTTGAAAATTTTCATCTAAAATTGTGTCCATGTCCCTATATGGGTTCTCGTAAATTTGTTCAAATCTCTTTATGTTATAACATGAAATGTATATATTTACCTTGTGTAGTCCAGTTATAACATGTATGCATTTACTTTGTGTAGTACAGTTATAACATATATGTATTTATTTTGTGTAGTAGAGTTATAACATGTATGTATTTACTTTGTGTAGTACAGTTATAACATGTATATATTTATTTTGTGTAGTAGAGTTATAACATGTATGTATTTATTTTGTGTAGTACAGTTATAACATGTATATATTTACTTTGTGTAGTAGAGTTATAACATATATGTATTTACTTTGTGTAGTAGAGTTATAACATGTATGTATTTATTTTGTGTAGTAGAGTTATAACATGTATGTATTTACTTTGTGTAGTAGAGTTATAACATATATGTATTTACTTTGTGTAGTAGAGTTATAACATGTATGTATTTACTTTGTGTAGTAGAGTTATAACATATATGTATTTACTTTGTGTAGTAGAGTTATAACATATATGTATTTACTTTGTGTAGTAGAGTTATAACATGTATGTATTTACTTTGTGTAATCCAGTTATAACATATATGTATTTATTTTGTGTAGTACAGTTATAACATGTATGTATTTACTTTGTGTAGTAGAGTTATAACATATATGTATTTACTTTGTGTAGTAGAGTTATAACATGTATGTATTTACTTTGTGTAATCCAGTTATAACATATATGTATTTATTTTGTGTAGTACAGTTATAACATGTATGTATTTACTTTGTGTAGTAGAGTTATAACATATATGTATTTACTTTGTGTAGTAGAGTTATAACATGTATGTATTTACTTTGTGTAATCCAGTTATAACATATATGTATTTATTTTGTGTAGTACAGTTATAACATGTATGTATTTACTTTGTGTAGTAGAGTTATAACATATATGTATTTACTTTGTGTAGTAGAGTTATAACATGTATGTATTTACTTTGTGTAATCCAGTTATAACATATATGTATTTATTTTGTGTAGTACAGTTATAACATGTATGTATTTACTTTGTGTAGTAAAGTTATAACATGTATGTATTTATTTTGTGTAGTACAGTTATAACATGTATGTATTTATTTTGTGTAGTAGAGTTATAACATGTATGTATTTATTTTGTGTAGTAGAGTTATAACGTACTTGAGGAATTCCGGATTCTCCTTGCTCCTCAGAGCTTCCTCTTCCTTTTTGTCCTCCTCGATGTAGCGTTTAACATTGGATTTCCTCTGTTCCTCCCGCCACTGTGCATTATGCATCATTTCTTCCAATCTCTTTTTCTTTTCCTCTTCTGTAAGTTTCCTGTTAGAAAAAGTAATTGAGAATAAAAAACTCAATAGATGTAATTAAAAACAAACATTGACAAAAGCTGACATAACAGGAATGGAGATAAATATTTCCAAATTTGGCTCATCAGGAACTATACATCATACTGACCAATACTATTTTCTATTCTAATTAGATGTATGAGAGCAACATGAATGCCCCTGCCCATGGGCCATGACTCTGCCAAAAGTTATCCAACTGGACTCATAAAGTCCCATATACGCACTTGACCTACATATTCCTATGATGTACATATGTCTATATTCCTAATTTCAGAATCTCCATGTACGACTGACATGAGTGGAAATTGAATTGTCCAAAAAAAAAAAAATTCAAATGCAGTCTATTTGGTTCAACTGTTCAAAAAATTATTTGACTTGTACCAAATACAATCTTGACATAATATCTCAAATTTAAATTCAAAATGTCCATTTATGATTCAGATAATGAACAGAAACTGTGAGTTGTTCAAACTCTGCCAAAACTTTCTCGACCTGACCCATATACACACTCGACCTGACCCATATACACACTCGACCTGACCCATATACACACTTGACCTGCATATTCTCGTGATGTATCTATTTCCTGAATTTCAATTTAAAATGTCAATTGTATGACTGAGATGATGAGTGGTAACTATGAATTGTTTGAAATTTTTGAAGTCCAAGGGGCACAACTCTGCCAAAAATTATTCATCCAGAACCAAAGGAAAGCTTGACCAAGAAATTCTCATGATGTATCTTTATCCCAAAAGTTAGTTAAATATATGCATATGTAGCAGAGATAATACAGAGAAAACTGAATCATGACAGAAGGAGAAAGGACTGAAAAATAGAGAAGGGTAACACTGTAGTATATGCCCCAGCCATTTCAAGGCGGGGACACTGAAATATCATAGATGTAGTTTTTCTGTACATTGAGAAAATGTAAATATTCATATACATTGTATGTATAAAATTTTATATTCATGTACATGTATTCATATTTCACATTATGGCATTAGTCTGAGACATTTTGATCACCCCTAACAAACTTAAAATATAAGTTTGCATAGTATACATACATTGTACATGTATAGTACTTGATGTATATCTTTTTTTAACTCGAAATACTTAAATCTATTTCTGTAACACATAGTTTTACAGTCTTAACAGTTTTCTGTGAAAGAATGTTCATTTCATTAACATTTTTTATAACATGTGCATATACTAAATTCATACCCCCCCCCCCCCCCCCCCCCCCCCCCCCAAAGGAGAGTAAATAACAAAAGATGCTACCTTCTCACTGGAGATCTACTCTTGTCTCGCTGTGGTCTGACTCCTGACCTTTGTCTTGGAGATCTAGATCTCCTTGGAGACCTTGACCTTCTGTTTGATTTTGAATATTTGTCATCTCTTCTTTGATCTGGTGACCTTGATTTTTCCCTGTGCCTCCCTGCATGCTTGGGAGATGTGGAAGCTGCTTTCATTTGAGAGGGCTCAGAGTTTTTCAATTTCTGTATATAGAGAGAAAATCAGCAATTAATTTAATTTCTCTACTGTATTAGCATATTACGCATTTATTAGTAAGCCGAGAACAAACTCATGAAATAAAATATAACGTAAAAGATATTTGGAAGGAAAACTCTACCTTTACTTACATGTATAAGTAATGTCCTTAATTTCTATTAGAAAAACGCACAAGATGAACTTACGATGAGGCCGTACTGCTTGACAGGCTTCCTGTCTGACTGACTGCTGCTGTCTGAATCTGTACTACTTGACGTCTCTGACACATCATTACCAGTGTGCTGTGTGTTCCTCTCTGTACGTGATGTCTCCCTGCTGTCTGATGAACTGCGCCGGCTTTGCCTGTGCAAAGGTTTTCTATTACTCCTCTCTCTTCTTTCCTCTTCAGAATCTGATTCACTATCAGATGAATCATGTCTGTTTGAAGCAATAGTCCTGTTTGAATCTCTTTTGTGTCTGCTTCTGACTTCCTTTGACTCACTATCAGATGAATGACGCCTTTCTCTTTGGACTCCTCTATACGTTGCTGTTTGCCTCTGATCAGAGTTCCTGCTTTTGTTGACATTCTGCCTTCTGTCACGACTTCGCTCCCTTTCATATTTCTCGGAGTTATGCCGAGATCCATGTGAGGAATTTCTCCTATCATTTCTATAGCGATCAGATGAGTCCCTATACTTACTAGCTTGTGAGTGATCAGATATGTTTCTAGAATGATGGTCGTTTGAATTCTCCCTGTATTGTTCATCAGAGTCTTCACTTCGTCTATCTGGATCCCTTTTCCGGGCCCTGGATTTGGACGTGTTGTGGTGATGCGAGTCCTCTCTGTATTTTGATTCTCTGTGATGCTTTGAAGACTTCTCTTGGTCATGGTCTCTCTCACGTTTTCTTCTCCCCGATTCTCTACCTTCATTTTCTGTCTTTCCTTGTTTTTTATTCAAAATGTTTAGATATTTTTTCATCAGATCATCATCAGAATCATCAGAGTTGCCATGTTTTTTATGCTTCTTTTTAGCTTTCTTTTTTTGTTTCTCCAACTGGAATAGGAAAAAAATCTATGTTTCAGCAAGGTTAAAAGATCAGTGGTGAATTATCTAAGTGAAATATGTGAATTGTGGATATCAATCAATATCATAATAAGCTTCTTACATTCTTTTGTAACTGCTTCATTCTCACGGGATTTTCAAGCAGTTTCTTTCGGACATCTTCCTCCCTCTTTCTAGATAATTGTGAGAATATTAACTTGTTACAAACCCGCCGTGTGATTTTGAAATAAATCCAACCCAAATTGTGGTTGTCACTGCTGGTCTTTTTATAACAACACTAAACAGATATTATGATTGAACATACATATAAATGATACAGGTATTTCATCTTCAATCAATTTTTTTTTATCATTGATTGATGGCTACACTGATGCTTTTCATAATCTTATAGATATAATTGTTAAACATACCAAGTAAAAATCAATTTTACCTTATGGCAAACAATGGATCCTCTCGTGCTTTGTTTTGCATATCAAGTTCGATGTTGGCTTTGATTCTCTCATTGAACAGAGCAATGTCATCTAGAAGAAAACCACACTTCATAAAACATCAATCTCCAGTTACATGTATACTATTAAAAAAAATTTAGAATTATGATTTTTTGAATCTTGTTATATGCAGGGTTTGTTATTTATATGTATATTGTATATGCATGCCAGATGAATTCATTTTCAAAGTGACAATTTATGTTCATTCACAAACATAATGAACGAGTAACAATAGAGCAGTCCATTGATTACCATCTTTAACAGTTTCAACAGCTTCCTCAATGTGCTTGTCCACTCGTTTCCCCAGGAGATAGTCATCACTCTCTGGCTTGCTTTGTTTGTACATCCAGTCCATTGCTCCATCTTTTCCTTCTCTTCAAATACAAAACTCTTCTGGTCAAAGTCAATGTAATCAAATTTAAATGAAAATATACATTTTAAACATTTAAAAATAAAATCAGTGAAATTTTCTCGGAGAGTTCGCCCAATCCTTTTGTGCCACTCCTTCCTCATCTTAGACCTACATCTCTGCAGTTACTCCCCTTACACCAGAACTTGGGACACATCTGTCAATACAGTCCCAAGCTTCATGTAAATTATATACTAAACAAACAGTGCATGGTCACACTTCATCAAAATGTAAGATTGGGGAATGGGTTGTGCATGTTACATAAATAAAGATAGATGCACACAAACTCAAACACAGTCAGGTCACAATTACAGTGTTTGAAATGCACATATTATAATGATAAAGAATGGGTCTTATCACTGGTCCAGTGACATGTGGCTGACATTTATAATGTAAGTTAATCAACACAAAATTTGATTTTTGAAAATTTAAATGAAAACTGAAGCAAACAGATTTCAAAAGAAAGATTACATAAGAGATACTAATTTGATATAATTAACATGTTCAGTTCATATTACTTTTCCCGCAAATTTTGAAAAATGTTATTTTTACTTTTCCTGCAAAAAGTGTTGCCGCAAAAAATAGACATGTAAGATGTTCTGGCACCAAATTTAAAAGTTTAGAACTTTTTATGTAGCGCTATTGTTTAGAATTAAGAATAAATGCTAGTATTTTATGCTGTGCTACAAGGTGCTATGTGATACCAGTACTTTATAAGTGTCACTTTATCAATATGTGATATTTTATTAAACATGTTGTGTCATGTCATTTATGTTGTATTGTCAGAATTTTAAAATAGATATGCCATAGAAATGCAATGTTTTTACATGTAATCCAGGTAATATTGAGCTTGAGTTTTTAAATTTCAAACACAAATCAATCTTAAAAGCTCTCATTATTTAAAAATTAGCTGTGAATTTTAACAGTAGAACAGTTTGTTGTATGCAAAAAGCAATTTGGATCTTCTCTCTCACATACTTTGTAAAATACAGATCTGTTAAAATAACAAATTTCTAGTTTTTCAGATTAGATAGAATGTTCTTTCAAATGTTAGCCAATGCCCTATGAACCTGGTTCAATGATAGAATTTGTCTTGTGTTTGAAATGTTTTAACTAATTATAGCATATGTATCTTTCTATATTGTAACTATAAAATGGGATAATCGCTAATAAAGCTTCAATTTCTGGTAATGTCCACACATTTTTTAAAATAAAAAATAAAATGTCTTACGGCGTGATTGATGTAAGCAGTGTATTGTGACGTCATTTTTAGCATCAGTGTTTAGCAAATACACAAACATAGGAGACATGACACCAGTCAATGATATTAAGATTTGCAAACCACAAGCCATTCGGGCAACCATTTTCAGGAAATCCACATGCCCGAACCCAATTTCACTTGCCGGGGAAAAAAAATGTAATTATACGCTTGCGAAATCTGAATAATTTTCAAGACCAATCCGGAACAGACCGAGTGAAGATGTGTAATTAATGGGACGAATGACTTTGGGCGAATTTGTTGCTCATAAACTGGTTAAGGTTTTGGTTTATGAGTTTGAAACTAGTTTTCAAACCAGTTTTGGTTTCAATTTGGTTTACAGCGAAGAAACAAATGAACAGTTTAAATCACAAATATGGCGTCTAGAAGACACAAACTAGCATGTGCATCTTTAATCCTTC
The DNA here is from genome assembly GCF_947568905.1 of Ostrea edulis. Classification (NCBI taxonomy): domain Eukaryota; kingdom Metazoa; phylum Mollusca; class Bivalvia; order Ostreida; family Ostreidae; genus Ostrea; species Ostrea edulis. The sequence goes on along the minus strand of NC_079165.1, from coordinate 30,530,107 downwards.
ATAATACATTATTAGAAAGCAATGATACGGAAGATCCTGAAGTTGGGCTATCTCAAATCCAAACATCAATGTGCTTTGCTCTGATGAGCCTGGTCCCCCCAACATCGGATCAGTCCCTAGTAGGGCTGGGGCAATTCAGGGTTAGCTCGATTCGGTTTCAATTCAGAACAGCACGGTTCGGTTATTTTTGATTTGGTTCATGTTAGGTCCAATTTATCTACTGACAGCCATCTTCACAAGTCAAGGGTTATTGATTCGTTAACTCGCATTAACCCTTGACATCAGTCGCTATATAAAAGTTGGGCTCATTAGACCATTACACAATCCACTATAAATAAAACATCCAATGAAATCAAAGATCTTGTTATGGTGTATATGGATACAAATGACGCGATCTCATACTGCTGTACTGATAAACATGCACAATTGTAATATTTACATCACTAATTACGTTTATTGATAGTAGATCAAGTTTGGAAACCTTTTTGCTTAAGACAATATTGCTTATACGATTGAAATAACCATAACTGTAGGTATTAATACACGTGTTTTTATTTGAATCTCTCACTTCGCGCTGTTATAAATAGAACCGCATCCTCTTTGGTTCCCACTCTTTTGTGGAAAGAATCAGAACGAGCCCAACTTTTTGATAGTCACTGATGTCAAGGGTTAGTGAGAAGTAATGAATCAATAACCCTTAACCTGTGAAGATGACTGACAGCACAAAAATTGACAATTTTAATGAGTAGCATATTTGATTTTATTTTATTCAAGTTATATAACTTTATGTTGTCATTTGTAAACATCATATCTATTTATAATGACATTTTATAACTTTGATAGAAAAAAGAAAACATTGAAAGTTTATTCAAATTTGTTACATTAATGTGCTGCATAAGTTTTGGATTATTAAACAAATCTATAGTGAATCTAAAATGTATATGATATTGTTTTCATTGATATGTAAAAATTCAACAATTCTATCAATTGAGAGTCTTTTAAAATCTTTCCTTTATTGATTTACTTCTCTCTTCAACTGTCCAATCTTTGTCATTACGTACGGTGTTGATTTCACTCCACCACTGACAGAAATGCTAAATGACATGTAAAGATAAACTGCAATGATCTTACAGACCATATTCTGTTGGTATCTGAGTGGTGAAAATGCTAACTTTCAACACAGTAATGATTTAAATCTCTGTTGCATAAAAAACCACATGTTCTGCACATCAATCACTTGGACGCCATATTTGTTGTTTTGGTGTATGTAAAATCTAAACCGAACCGAAATCCGGAATTTGTAATCGATGCATCGAATCGAATGGTATGAATCGTGGTGCACCGAAATTTTCGGTGCACCGCACAGCCCTAGTCCCTAGATTTCCTTTTTATGTTGAGGAGGTAATTCCCCAGTATACCGAGCATCATTTCAGACAAAGATTTTGAATGAGTCAAGACACTTTTGCATCCCTCAATTGTCAATGTTTGAAGAATTTATAGACAAAACAATAAGATCAATGGAAAAAGAATTATTCATTTTCATACGCTACCTAACAACTCAAATGACAATACAAGCCATGCATTGCTGACCAATTTGGAGTGTGTGAATGTACAGTATTTGGTATCGTGAAACGTCTTGCTAATATTGTTTGTTGAGAATTTCTAAAGCAATACATAAAATGGCCAGTTGGTGAAAAAGTTTTCAACATCGCCATGCTGGATTGATTTCCCACCTCTCTCGTAAACCGAATAAACTGCCCCCAGAGGCGGTTTAGTTGGTTTAACAAACTGGTTTAAGTTTTGGTAAAAACAAATAAAAAACCAGTTCTGGTTTTAAACTAGTTCAAAACCAGTTCGAAAAACAAATGAATAGTTTACTAAACTGATACGAAACTAAAACTAGTTTAAGTGCAACAAATTCGCCCTTAGTTTGGGGCGAGTTATTCTATAACTTGAGCATGCGCGTAATGTTTATTTACTTCTGATTGTCAAATTAAAACTCCAACGGGTAATTTTGTTTTACAAGCCAGTCGGACTTGTTGCCAAGCGGATTTTACAAGTCCGACGGGAAAATCACTGGCCGCGGGCATTCAGACTACCGCTAATTTCGCAGACTGTGGCACAAATCGCGTTAATCGAGGATTGATTATACATGATTAAGAAAATAAATTTACATGCTTTTACGGATGTTATGTAACATCTCAGAACGATGTGAACTAGGGAAGACGAGATTCAAAATGAAGAAATACATGTCCACACGCTAGTATTCGAATCGATGACATTGGGACCAGTATTTTCAAGTTCCATATGTATGGTTTAATTTTTCATTAGTTTTCTATATTTTCCTTTTAAACATGTATATATGTGTTACCTATAGGGAGAGCTTCGCCCTCTATCAAATTCATCCAGTTTGAATGATGAATCAGCAGATAATAGAGGGCGAAGCCCTCTCACGGCCCGAAGGGCCGTGAGAGCGGAGCTCTCCCTATAGGTAACACGTATTTACATGTTTAAAAGGAAAATAATGAAAAAGTAAACCATACCTACGGAACTTGAAAAGTTTGGTACCAACTGGTCAAAGACCTTCATGTTTTAACGATCGGTCGTATGAATAACGCACATCATTACTGGAAAAAAATTATTAGCGATTTGGTTTGAATGAATCAAGTCGAAGTAACTAGTAATGTTTCGTGTAGATCTAGGTACAAAACATTTTTTAAAAAGTAATCTTACATTTTCTCTTTCATTAACTGCTTCATTTTTTTTCTTTCGTCATCCATGATGTGTATAATTTTTAGATATAAAATCTGTAGGAATGTATCTTTGGAGTTCAATTTCAAACAGGAAATTTAATGTTTCATACAAAGTTAAAACCGGAATGGAAACTTTCCCGGAAAGATGAGATATTTTATCTCCATTACCGGAGGCCTATTTCCATTGAAAAATCACATGATAATTTAACTGATATTCCACTGAATCCCGTTTAGTTCCCATTAACCACCCCACATTTCTATTTTGTAAGACTATTATTCATATCAAGAAATCACACTCCTTATATAACCATTATATTGGGAATGACTTATTATCCTTAAATTACTTCATATCTATATTGTAATTTCTTGTGTGTATAATTATGTGGACTTTACCTTGTACCTTAAAGGAGAAGGCTTATATAGGCGTTGCCTGCTACCTAATCCTTATTAGGAATTCATAGTAAAATACTGTTTAAATTTAATAGTATTCCACTGAATCCCCCATCGGTCATAGTTTTTGTGTTCAACGATTTTGAGTTTATTGTGATTTAAGATATATAGCGCCTGCGATACTTGGAAGCGACAGAAATACTTGCCCGACTAGCCTACATATTTCATGTGTACATTTTGTATATGTACGCGGATGACTGATAGCAATAATTCGATTCATTGATAGGAGTATATGATACCAAACACTGTATATGCTTAGATAATTGCAGACATAACTAATTATCTGAAGGTACATTCTTTATCATCTTCGCTAGCCAAGGATTTATGACTCGCTCCGCTTCTCTTGAGAACCCTTGGCTAGCAAAGATAATTCTATATGAAAGGTGATGATAACGAACAGTGATCAGTCTCATAACTCCTATATAAACAATACACAATAGAGAGTTGGACAAACATGGACCCCTGGATATACCAGAGGTGGGATCAGGTTCCTAAGTGGAGTAAACATCCCCTATCGACCGATCACACCCGCCGTGAGCCCTATATCTTGATCAGGTAAACGGAGTTATCCTTAGTCAAAATCAGTGTGCCAAGAACGGACTACCAATAGATATGAAACACGTCAGACATCATTTGACCCAATTTTATATTGTATTGGCAAACTAGATCGTTATAACGACCATAGAATTTGCGAAATTCTGATTTTAAACGAAACTGTTAAAACCCCCTGCATCATCAATTTGTTTGACAGTAGCCTGCTTCGATTTAAAAACTGATCATACACAGAACAAGCTCTTGCGTATCGAATCAGTTGAGATTTATACACACCATATGCAGATGATAATAAAATATTGCTACATAAATATGGGAACTTGACGAGAGAGAAGCTGAAATCATCCCGTTTGTCATAAAGTAGTTGAGTTGTTAGTTTACCATTAATGTCTACATGATTGTCGAATATAAATAACATAATTATCGAATATAAATGACATGATTATCGAATATGAATCACATGTCTTTGAATATGAATGATAAGATTATCGAATATGAATCACATGTTTTTGAATATGAATGATAAGATTATCGAATATGAATCACATGTTTTTGAATATGAATGATAAGATTATCGAATATGAATCACATGTTTTTGAATATGAATGAAAAGTTTAGAATATGAATAACAATTTATTGAATAAGAATGACATGTTTTTGAATATGAATGATAAAATTATCGAATATGAATAACAACTTTTCGAATATGAATGATATGTTTTAGAATATAAATTACAAGTTTTCAAATATGAATAACAAGATTAGTATAATAGTGCAACGTTTTACACGCCATAATAGCGAACAATAATTCTGTTGCAATTATACGTTAATTTGTCGCTCCATAGAAATTGACCGTTAATAGGTTTTCTCGAACATAAAAACCTATTATATACTTGTTTATGTAAATATTTTGAAATTATCATAATGATATGATTAAAACTTTTGAACGTGTAGTTGTTGATACCTCAAAGAATGGTTATAAACACTTTCAACAGCCCAAGGTATCATCTATGTCGGGGTGAATATTAATTATTTGCATCAGGAAATGTGTGCATGTGTGTGTGTGTGTGTGTGTGTGTGTGTGTGTGTGATCAGGGCCCTTTTCATCATATGACATACATGATTATTAAAGGGACTGGTTCACGTTTTTCGAAAGAAATGTTTTTCATTTTTTATGTTAAAAAATTACAGGAGACAGTTTGGGAACAGGAGACAGTTTCCTTTATTCACTCACACCATATTATGGTACATGAGGTACAATATATACAATATTTACAAATAGAATATATTATATGCAAGGTACACTTGAAAAAAGCAGGGAGTTGTTGTATATACATAAAATGAGTTAAGGAGGATAGAATTGGTCATATATTTTAGATATAAAACTACACAATTTGATAAGTACATTAGGGTCTGAAGTTGACATTAACTCTGAAAATTTGAAAAAGTTAGGTTTGTGACAATATTTTCTATACAGATACTTTTTTCTATAACATTAAAAAAAACTTACATTCAAGGATAAAATGGTATTCGTATTACAATATAGCTCATTTAATGTTGACAACCAAAATTTGGACGGTCTGAGTGCAAGGATAAGAGCAGTATCTTGGCTTTGATTCTGTGTTATGTAAACAAAGACTCGAGTCTTTTTATGTAAACAAACAAACCAGTGAAACGTTAATTTTGTAATTTAAAGCATCTTCATATTGTACAATCACAAATTTTAACTTTTAAATGACACATTTTACCTAACGAATACTTGAGATGTGATATATGATAAACTTGGATGAATATCCATTTAATTTGAAAACCCCGTAAACAATAACACACCTCAATTTTGTATTCAAAACAAATAATACACTATCTATAATGAGCTTCTGTCATGATGAATAACCTCAATTTTTTTAGTGAAACCTTCTATAAAACATATTAGACTGTAGATTTTGATGTATTTAAAGTAAAGAACAAAATTTGAAAATCGTGAATCAATCCCTTTAAACAGTACAAGTATTTACATGCACAAATGTGACTTTTGTATACTTTGTGAAGAAATTTCTGTTTAGTATGATTTTTAGTAATACTACCGAAGCATCATACTAGTTCGTTTAGGGACTGAAATAAATCAGGTCGCCACCTAGTAACATCTAATGTACTCCTGACAATGTCAATTTCCTTTCGTGTCGGAGTAGCGCCATGATTCGTTCCAGTGTCTACCAGAAGCTAATTATTTGTCCCAATTATGTTGTTAATATTAGCCTATAATTATCATAATGAACTACCGGATATTGGTATATCCGTTTTTTAGGTGACACCTAACATAATTTCTCGACTCCCAGTTAATGAATGAAAAACAGAACATATTCTTATGAGGTAATAAAACTCACAATGCATGCTGGGAAAGCAAATATATCGAGTTAATAATGTACTTTTCTAATTGATTTAATGTGCACGTAGTACTAAGTGAAAACAATGATACTTTTGGTAGTGCTTCATAAATTATTTAAAATTTTCAGTGTTTAAAAATAGAATAAAGGATGTTCATGCCCCATAAGCAATGTATTGTTTAAGTCATGATTAATTCATAAAGGATTATAAACAAAAAGATCAGAGAGCTGATGTCTAATCGTAAATATTCATAATTCCAATGCATTTTTGTGAACTCTTCGATCTCTCCTGGGTGTATTTCTTGCATCTAAAATCTCTGAGAGGATTTTAAAAGCTACATAGTCTTTATTAACAAACCAAATAAGTTTTTGCTTCATGCGATTTTTCATTAAATGTTAGACTTACCGCTAACACAAATCAGTAACGTGGAAACTGAATGATAAATTCTTGCCCCCGAATCTCTTTTATCGATATTCAAAGAGAAGATAGCTTTTAATTACGACGCCAAAAATTTCAGGAATGCTGCAATAATCCATAATTGCCTGTAAGAGTTAAGTGGACATAGGATACGTATGTATAAGTACCTCGATCAATATATTCAAATCAACAATTGTTTAATGCATAAATCATACAATTGAATTTAGGTTCAAAGGTCAATGTATATACTAGTAGACAATGTAAATCAACAGGATAATCATGCGTGAGTCTACATTCGATCTCTAATTACTGACATCATTGTTGTCAGTACAATCGTGCTTACGAGTTGTGCTCAAGCCAAGATATTTAACACGATGGTACTTCGGATGAGACCGCAAAAACCGAGGTTCAGGTATGGCACGATAAAGATCCCTCCCTTCTCAATGGCTGTAAGTGCCGAGCAAAGGTCTAAATTTTGCAGCCCTTCACCTGTAATGGTGAAGTCTCTATAGGAGTGAAAAATTCTCGAGAGGGACGTTAAACACCACACAACTAGCTAACCAACACGACGTTACTGTTTGGAAAATCAACATAGTAATCACCACCATATTACAATCAATGTAATCAACACGATGTTACTATCAAGGTAATCAACACGATGTTACTATCAAGGTAATCAACACGATGTTACTATCAAGGTAATCAACACGATGTTACCATGAAGGTAATCAACACGATGTTACTATCAAGGTAATCAACACGATGTTACCATGAAGGTAATCAACACGATGTTACCATGAAGGTAATCAACACGATGTTACTATCAAGGTAATCAGAAAGATGTCACTATCAAGGTAATCAGAATGATGTCACTATCAAGGTAATCAGAATGATGTCACTATCAAGGTACATATAATCATCACGATGTTACTGTCTTGGAAATCAACATAACGTTACTTTTTAAGGAATCACGAGGTTTTTGTCAAAGAAATCAGCACTGTCTAGGTACATGTAATCAGCACGACGTCACTGTCTATGTAATCAGCACTACGTTACTGTCAATAGTAATCGACACAACATAGCAAGGAAGCCGACACAACATAGCAAGGAAGCCGACATTACGCTGCTAACAGGTAATCGATATTACGTATACGATAGTTTCAAGGTAATAAGGAGGGCTTCGTTGTCAAGGTAATTGGAACGAGGTCACTGTCAAGGTCATCGACGGGATTGTTGTGGTGTCCCGCTCGACGGTTTGGTTAACTGCCAAGTTTGAAAATTGTGTAAATGATAGCAAAGACATGCACATGTGTAAGTTGCCGGTTCACATTTCCCAAGTATGTTTAAAAAGTTATATTTAAGCCTTCAGTTTATTTTGGATTCAAACACAACATGTATATAATAGAAATAATACACATACCGATACATGTATATTGATTATTACATTTTCAATGACGATAGATGTTTAATGAAGGTGAATTCAGATGTATTTTGCAAATGTATTCATGTTACTGTATACACATCTATGGGATATTTAGTTCAATCGCTCAACAGTCGTGCCGCTGTTCAAGATAAACTAGTGTTGGTGTAGTTCATTTCAATATTTCTACGTACCTGCCTTCTGAACTATTTGCAATTTCCTTCTACTTCCCCATACAATACGTCGAGCTTTTTTTTTTTTTTTTTTTTTTTTTGAGAATATCACCTCCAGCTATTCTCCTTAACCATAACTCTTCAGGTTTTTTCTCGACACCATTTTGGCTTAGTCCATGTGATCCTCATACGGTGCAACTTTTCTATTTTGTTTGGTTGTTGTTGTTGGGGGGTTGGGGGTGGGGGGTGGGGGGATTGTTTAGTGGTAAATAAATATGGAGAACGATTTTAAGGATTGTTCAAAATTTTCTGATAAGATAAATGTCCTAGATAATTGCGATAGCTGTTATGAACATCGTCTTTAAATCAAGCCTTTCCGTGCACCACATGAAGTTACGGACGAAAGAAAGGCGGGAAAAGGTGAACAAGATAAATGAGCAAGTGTACAGAAATCGTTGAAACTTATTTTGATGCCGCAATCTGCCTGTGTAGGCGGAATGACAGCAATTTAGGACACAAACCCGTAGGTGGAGGCGGTAGTCCCAAGAAACGAGTCGAATGATCCAAATAATAACGATGGCCTGTTACCATCGGTAGTATCCTTGGGAGGGATTTGATTGAACTGCAAGTTAAAGAGCAACTTGAACAGTTATTAAGACGAAAGTCAGTATTCCCAGATGAGAAGATGGTCAGAAATAATAAGAATACCGTTTCTAAATCGGCAGCCTTGGGTCAAGCTCTTTTTGACAAGATGAGCAAATCTCGGCGGTTGCGTCCTGTGTAAATGATCGGTTGTCTATGATTGCACCTGACAGTGATGATCAAGATTCCAATGCATCGTTTGCAAGCACGTGTGGGTATAGTTGTGCAGATGCACCATTTCAGGTGCCTTTTGATACACCAGATTCCTCTGGTCCGCTGTAGTAGAATTCTTTGTTTTTAAGATGGCAAAGCGCTTAATACTGATCTTGATAAGAAAATCCTTTCTTTTGGGTTACAAGGCGACAAGAGTGACGAAAGTAAGTTTCTTGTTAAAATGCCTATTGGGGTACTTTTTTAGACATGACCAAGGTAGTTGAGAAAGAAGTTACTTCTAGCCATTTAAAGAATAGGTCAGTTCGCAGCAGGGATGATAAGACCATCATGCTAAGAAAGATGACTTTGATGCCTTTTGTACTCCCTCAAAATTGGATGACAATATTAAGGGAGGCTTAGTGATGTGACAGAAAGTAATTTTGGACGGCCCAAGTTAATGCTTCTCTTCATAAGGAGTTAGATCATGACGTCCGCCAAAGTTAATGTTTCTTCGTTTCATAGGGAGTTAGATAATTACTTTCGTTGTGTTGACAATTCAGCAAGAACATTATTCAGGACCATTTCATATGGTACTATGATAGCTGTCGTTTTAGGTGAGGCAGTGGGAAGATGATCAAGTTGAGGGACGTAAGGTTCTTATTAACTGTTTCAGGAGTATTTGGCTGATTTGATTGCTAGAATAATGACATATTCAGTGCCGAGACGTAGGAAAGTTTTCTTGAAAATACATATGCAGAAAACTTGCGAGATACAAGATATATTCTATGTTTACATCACATCAAAGGGTTTTGATAAGAATTACAAGAGAACAGATAAGAACTTCACGGAGATGAGTAGAAGAGAAAATCAGATTCTTTTGAGCACTCATCTTATACTGGCAAGGTGACCAATCAAATATGAATACTTGAATTCAGAAAGAGTAAGGATAAATTTCGGGGGGGGGGGGGGGGACATGTCAGCAAGAAAGAATTTTTTTCCAGGAAAACATTTGGAGGCCCAAAAGGGTTTCCAGCTTTACGAGAGTAAATGTTTAGACTGTATACAAGTTTTTCCCAGGTAGGGCTCTTTTTTCCAAGTATCTTGATCACAGAAGATCAATGGGTAATAGAAACCCTAAATGAAGGGTTAATCTGGGAATTCCAGTGTTAATACATAATACATGTACCAATGGGTCAAATGCTGTCTGACTTGTTTCACTGGAGGTCGAATATTCACCCGCTTACACATATAATAATGATTCGTCCAGTTTTAATTCCATATTAAAAATGGTGGATGAATGAGGGGGGACATTTTTCGATGGAGTTCCATTACAGGGCCCGTCATATTGATAACAGATGACATTGATAACTGATGCACCAGAACACGGTTGAGGAGCTCATCTGGAGGATTGGGAGACTTCAGGGGTATGCCCCCCATCCCTATACCACAAGAGCAAATAAACTGGTTGGAATTAATGAATGTGCACTTAGCACTACAAATGGCATTATATTTGATAAAAGGGAAAGTGTCCTTGTACAATCAAACAACACGACAGTGATAAGTTACATAAACAATCACAGAGGGACACACTCTGCAGAACTGTGCTACCTGGCATGTGAGTTGTTACAGTAATGCATTCAGTACAAGGTCTCTTTGAAGGCTGTACACATTCCAGGGAAAAAGAACTTTCTAGATATATTTTTCCTATGACAGAATTGTCACTCAACAACGCAGTGGTGAATATGCTGTTTCAACTAATGAAAACTCCCTGCTTAGATCTTTTTGCAACAGTTCAGAACAAGACGTGTCAATATACTGTTTTCCATTTCAAGACATGAATGCATTTAAGGTGGATGTGTTGTCGATCAGTTGGAAGGGATGTATACTTATGCATTCCCTCCTCCAATTCTCATTCCGAAAGTTTTACAGAAGTTTTGAGAAGAGTATCATTTTGTTCATTGCTCCAATGTGGCCAAGACAGCCATGGTATCCTCAAATGATAGACATTCTCATTGGCGTACCAATAAAACTACCACAGTGGCTAGACCTATAATGTCGAAATCACGATGAAATATTTCACCAAAATCCAAAAACCTTCAAACGCGTAGCATGGAAACTATAAAATTGTACCACAAGTCAAAAGGATTTTCGTTCTGTAGGGACCCCGGTTAGAATAGACCCTAGTTTCCATTGCTGGTCGTTAGAGGCGACTAAATGGAGCAGTACTTTGGATGGGATCATAAAAACCGATGTCCTGTGTCACAGCAGGTGTGGCACGATAAAGATCCCTCCCTGCTCAAAGGCCGTAAACGACGAACATAGGCTTAAATTTTGCAGTGTTCACAGGCAATGGTGACGTCTCCATATGAGTGAAAAATTCTCGATTAATGTCCTATTAAACAATATACAGCCAACCAGCGAAAAGGTTTTTCAGAAGAAATTGCTGAAATTATGGCAAATACCAGAAAGTCTTCTATACACAAACAGTTTATGATGCAAAACTTAAAATATACAAATATACATGTATAACAGCTGGTGTGTAGAACATGGTGTCAATCCCATTGTTTCATCTATTCCAGATATAGCTGAATTTTTCATCTTCTTTTTCAATTTGAGGAAGCGTAAACCACAAACTATAGCTGAATACAAGTCGACAATAGCTACAGTACATCAGAATGGGAGGAATATTGTTTCAAGGTCGGAGCTTTCACCCTTGTTAAAAGGATTATTTAACGAATATCCTTCTATACATCAATTAACACTAAATTGGAATTGACCACTGGCTTTATTAACATTGACAAAAGAACCATTTGAACCACTTGATAAAGCAGATTTAAAATATTTGACTTTAAAGACTGTTCCTTGGGGCATATGCTTCTGCTTCCAGAGTCAGTGAAATTCGATAGCCTATCTTTGGATGAAGATCATTTTAGGATGGAAAGGAATAAAGTTGTTACCAAATGTGGAATTTCTAGCAAAAACTCCAACATTAATTAAATAGGCCACTAGACGATCATCAACTTCTTGGGCCTTGTTTTGTGGTGTGTCAGCTGATGAGATATTGCGAGTAGCACTAGATGTTAGAATTGACATACATGTATACATCATTCTATTCAAAGGATGTACATGGTTTTCAATTCATATTCGCCAAGGCAGCAATAATGGATTCATCAAAGAGAGGGAAGCATAGATAGGTAAATATGATTTCGCATCATAAAATTTTGGCTTTCCTCTCCAACCTCCAGGTCGAGCTGCAAATTCTTTTGTAAATAGTTAAGGAGGCAGGTTAGTAGAAATATTGAAATGAACATGGATTTTTGTGAGTAAAATCCTTGTTTGTGAGATGTTTACACTTGTCTGCCTTACCCGCCCGCTTCCCCGCTTGAGGAAATTTTAAGAGGTTGATACCTTTAATGTTTCGAGGAAGAACTGAAGAGTTATAGTTAAAGGGAAAAAAACGGGAGGTGACGCTGTACTGTATTCTAAAATTAGCTCGACGCAATGTACGGGGAGGTAGTGGGAAATTGCAAATAGTTAAGGTGGCAGGTAAGTGGAAATATATCATGAACAAGGATGTTACCCACAAAAATCCAAATTGGTGTGACTGACGGTCATCTACGTCTACCTAGTATAACTTGTGTTCGTTACGCTAGTACACACTGATCAAGCACCAGTCTTTAACCAATGCCATGCCATTTTTGTCTGGTCAAAACTATGATTAATGCTATGCTAAAGCGATACTAGTATGTACTTGTACATTTGATACGCAAACTGTTCACTATCCTTGTAAATTGATCAGTGGCAATAAATATACGTTACTCAGAAGATACATGTATGACTATTGGTATTCTAGGGGAAACAGAATTCAAATTCTACTAAGTAGTGATTGTTCATCTCTCTATAGTCGATGCAATAAAAATACAAAGAATATTAAAAGTGCCAGACATTCTAGTGAACATTCTAATATTGACAACCTAATCGCCAGGCTATCAACAGTTTTCGTAATAATATCTGTTCTTTCTAAAGGTTATATCTGGCAGGCTGGTGCGCTCATGATCTGATAGTTGTGTCAAAGGCTTTGACATGAGTAGGAAATGTCTAAAGAGCATGTTCTGTTTGCGATTAGAAACTTCTGGGTACATCGATTAGGTATAAATTGCTGTATTTCTGACTCGTAAATGCCAAGTTATTTCGAGATAAAGATGCTTGCAAATCAAAGCATTTTTCTATTCATATTTGCTTCATAAATGCAATACAAATACATGTGCTCTCTTTTTTGTCCCCGCTGTTAGAAATAGCGATAGCGGAGGTTATCAATGTGGGTCCGTCCACTTGTCTATCCGTCCGTCTGTTGTACGTAATACTTTTAAATTGATTTCCGGAGAATATCTCAATACTAATGCCATTTGAAGTTGAGTAGCTTAGTTTTACACGAAGACTGTGACTATAAAGATATGGAGAGGACGTTTATAGGCTCACAGCCTGCTGTCCAATCTTTTTCTACATTGAATGAAATATTCACAAACGAAGGGTATAGAGATGACTCCCATCATTTCTAAGGTTAGAATGACAAGATTTCTCGAAACAATCTGAAGTCGAAACTTGGACTTTTAAAGTCTGGGAATTTAGTCATATCAAAAGAAATGTTTGAGGGTTTGTTTGGGTTTTTTCCCCCGAGAAATCCAAGTTTGGTAAATGATAGGACATGGTTTTCCGGATATCTCAAATGGCACTTTATCTTTAGCAATAGACCTTCATATTTAAAGATTCTATAAAACGATGGCCAGTATTGTTTATACAATGTAGCTCAAACATCAAAGGGTTATATCTTTGTAAGATACTGAAGAGACATTATTTGTCGAAATGCGCATCTGGTGCATCAAAATTGGTACCGTGCAAGTTTTACATGATAAGAACTGAATGTCCGATGAATATTCAAGTACAATTTACGATTTAGCAATGAAACTTCACGTAGTCTCTGAAAAAACCGATATAACCCATATTATTTGTAATTTCTAAGGTGGGGAGATATTTGTTATAGGTTACTTTTCATTATGTCAGGAAAACGTCGCATTGTAGCGCTCGTGCTATCCTTAAGATCAATTGTTCAAGTGTTGTGAGAAAGATTTCTGGATGATATAGGCCTACATTTATTTTATTTTAACCTGTGCAATAAAATTCTCTTTAACTTGTGAGGGAGATCCTCGTGGAATTTAAGTCATAGGGTTGAAGGTCAAGGTTACCATCACACATAGCGTTAAGACACTGGCGTCTGGATTATATCTCCATTATATCATTTAACAGTTAGTAAAGAAACTTTCCAAGAAGAATCTGATGTCTACTCACACAGAAAAAGAATAGCACGACTTCATTGACTTTGATTGTTTTTACTAATATGTACAACAACTGATTATCATAGCAGTAATCGTGTGTTCGAGATATGAAACAAAACTCCATCAAACAAACCGTAATGGAAGTCAGCAGAAGTAAGAGTAACGAGTTCCTCTAATGACCCCAGGAGTACTAAGGCCTGTCCTCACTGTAGATGACTTCAAGGTCAAATGTCTCATGCTGAAGATCGAGTTTATACAATTAATGTGATATCAATTGTGCAAAGCTTCCATCCATCCATGATATAACCTCTCAATTCGTTGATAATTTTAACCCTTGTTGCTGACACGACACTACACATGCACTGTGGTAATGTTCAGCGGCACGAGGTGTGTTGTATACCTGCATTTTATCTATCTTTTGATGTATTTTATTCAACCAAACTCTAAAAGTAAGATGGGGATATTTCTGAAGCTCATTTTTAAGCGTAAATTTGCCGGGATTTTCTCCCACTATTTTGATATAAATTCGCTTTATTTTCTTGTTGCTTGTGTTAGAACGGTGAATACCAGCTCTTCTTTGATATATACATTGTAGCAACATTAATTTGGTTAACATTTTAAAACGATGTCCCATTAATGATTCTGCATTTACCGGAATCGGTCGCCACAAGGAGGGTGTCGCCTTGTCGATGATATGCCATTAACCATTTAACTACGAAGATTAATGATCGCCTCTTTCATAACTTTTACAACAGATAATGCATGTTCATGCATGTGATTCGATCAAGGAGTAAAGACAATCTAAAGACAAATGCATCATTCATTCGTAATGTACAAAATTTTGCATACCAAAAATGGTTACAGATTGGTGTAATATTTTATTGCGTATATTGAATACATTTACACTGACTGAAAAATTGTACTTTTTAAACATTTGGCTATAAAACTTAAACCGTACGGAATATACCTAAATCACGATATGTATTTGATAGACATGCCCTGCTGATTTTATATGTAAAAAACACCATTTCTCAAACTTGGACTTAACAAATAAATTTATTTTTTATAATTCCTAAGCGGACCTGCGCTTAACTTGAAAATGATATTAGCAATTTACGAATGAGAGTTATTGTGGTGATAAAGAATTAGCCTGTGGAAACTATCGGATTAAATCTTGAAATTAAAGGTCTATTCTCGCTGATCAAAACAGGAAAGTTTTGCTTAGGTAATATATTTCATTAGATATCTAAAAATAATCAGAGATCTCGAGATAGATATATAAAAGATTTTGATTGTTTGATTGTCAAGTCATTCCATGTATTTTGTTAACAGTGTACACAACTTTTTGAATGTTCTCTACAAAAAACTTCTGTATAAAAAAAGTCATGTTCTAGGGCGTATTAATAAAGACGGCGTCAGAAATACAATTTCAAACTTGTAAGCATTTGGTTAAAAGGAAATTCCATTGCTGTATACAGCAAAATCGAATTTTCAGTCTATTGATTGTTTCTGCTCGGATTCATGCGCGTTGGCACTCACGGGTGCATGTAATAAAACGAAGGGAAGCGGAACCCGGACTCACTCGACGTCTATGAAATATTGATGCATCGTCCCTGTTTCGCTTACGATTGACGAGGCAAGGAAAATATTCGATGTCATTGTATTAGATCCGAGTGTTCAGTTCGGGCAGGTAATACTGCACGGAGGCTTGTTCTTCAAGAGCGAATCTGACACTCGATGGATTTATAGAAAACATCACGACCTGTGAAAGAATTTTGATCACAGGATACTGTTTACTTGGATTTAAAAAATATATATAGTGTAGAAGCTTTCGGGATATCTGACAGTTAGTGGAAAATGTCAACAGAACCAGGGAATAAAGATGTGGAGTGCCCGCGATACCGCTGGAGAGCAGAATTCCTGGCGGGACCGGGAGGGTTTGCAAGCAAAGAAGAAATTTCTGGTGACTGGTTCAACACAAAAGCCGAGGCGGTCAACGACGCGAACAAAAACGCGGACAACGAAGTCCAAGAGTTCCCCTTCGCCAGGAATATACTCAAATTGTTCGTAGAAGATGAAAATGGTAAAGAGATGGTGGAACTTCGAGGAAAGTCTAGAGAACATTGATATGATATTGATATTTTTTCCATTATTTTTCTACTCATGTTGTCGTGTTTTATCATGTGGTTACGTTGAGCTTTTTTTTTGGTCACATGTGGCATGATTGGTGATGGCTTAACCGGGTATGCATTTAATGACTTGAATATATGATTTGTGCTTCATGTACATATGTAGTTAGTGTTTGCATTCAACAGTATTCTGAATATTTTATATTCATATTTATCCAATTAACACCGTCCATATCTGGTAATTCCTTCACATTCAATGTCTTTGATGCTATCTTTGTTTTAGATTGACCATATTATGTAAAGTTATTGCTATATCTTACGATACATGTGCACTGATCGATAGTGTTTTTATTCAATAAATAATCTAACATATTGTCTGATGTTCAGTATCTGTATCATTGGTACAATATTACAGTGTATTGGACTTTTATCAGATAGGTTCCAAGACTGACAGTTAAGTTTACATCTTTAGTCATACGAAAATAGTCGCAAAAATACGTTTTGTCAAGTAAATGTATCATTTGGGGTCTCGATCCCTCTCTAGTTCAGTGCATGGAATGTAGAAAGAACGCGCATGCAAACCGCGCGGGGTACGGAATCGTAGTGTTCTATGGCGTCCCGGTATATGATTTAGCCTTAACTGGAAGATAGGATGCACTAGACGAGAAAGACCAGTAGGCCTATGCTTTTCTGCATGTTTTAAATGCAAAAATCCGCGTTTGTTAAAAAATGCTCATAATACAGTCTTGTGCTTTAGTTTGATGATTACTTCAACAGACAGGAAACCGTTTAATTCCATGTCATCAAGGTAAATTACACGTTGCGATGTTGACTGTTTTGTAACATTATCTGTGAATCGATCAGACGAGAATCCATACATTCAGAAATCTGACCTGTCTGCTGAAAGTTTGACTAAAAATAACAATAGCGGAATACTAATCTCTGAGTCGACAATGCATTGGAGCAAAGTATGCTTCATAAATACTTAATCCTCTTCGGGTTTTTTCTTTCTTTTTAAATTCCCAACGGGTCATATATTTCAATTGTAAATTTCTCCATGATGTAAAAATCTTTAATCAGACGTATATCTATGCAGAAGTGTGTCCTGCCCTTTTGCATCAAAGACCGGTTTTTTTTTTATTCGTTTGTCTGTTTGAAAAACGTTGAATAAAAACCTTGTGTTAATCATCGAACAATTCGTCTAATTGATTTTCAGCAAACTAGGCAGTCATTATTCTCCGTTTTTAAAGCTGTTTGTACCATGTCATTCAGGATTATAACGCAAGGGATTTCAATAAAACGACAATAAACCACCAACATATACCATGGAGTAGTGCTAGAAGAAATTGGGCATGAAGGTTTCTAGATGAAGAGTCTGATATCGTCAATCGATTTAATAATTTGATGTTATTTACCCAATTAGTCTCGTTTCAATATTTTAAGTACGGCTCTGTGTTCAGTAACGATTTCCTAATTAAGGTATCGATATTAAAGCGTTCACAATGGGATCTCTTTGATGCGGGTCGTATACTGAAATATGAATGACATATTGATATACACTTTATAATGATACATACAAAATAATCAGGTTTTCCTCCTTAACTTAGTTTGTGAAAAAAGAGATAAACTCTAATTGATTTGTGTCAAACCTTGCCGGAGTCTTATTATTTCTAACATTCATCAATTTAGCTGATGAACAATGGTACTTATAGAAAACAAGTAATCGAGCGAATGTATGTATACTCCTGTATTTTAATGATACTTATCGTGAATAATTGACCAATGCTTCTTACCCCCCGGTATTAAAGACCAGTATATGGCCTTTATTGAAATCAAAATCAATTTCTAGTAAAACTTTACAGTTGTTTTTGTCAATAACGTGTTTGAGTATTCAAGAGGGGTAAATATTGCTAGTGCTGCTTGTTTAAACTTGACTGATCGAAAGGCAGAGCAAATCTGTGAAGAGTCATACTATATAGCATTTGATTGCAGGACTGGAGACGGGTTAGAAATGGCTTGCCTTAACCCATATGTTACCTTTAAATTGCCCCATACAAATCATTAAATACATTATAGTTGTTATGTTTTAAGCTATGGTTTCCAAGAATTTGCATATTGTTCTAAAACATGAGCGTATGTGAAGGAAGCTGAAGAACTAAACCCGTTGATCGTTGATTTCAACCGTAGTTTGCAAATCCAAATAACATCAGCATGTTTCGAACAAATTCTTGCGAATTAAGTCCCTGTTAGGATGCATTTTGTAGATTCTGTTTCTGATTAGGCTTCAGTGTTCTGGTTAAATGAAAATTATTCCTTGAATGCTCGAAAAATTGAACCGGAAAAGGGAAACATTAACAATTTGTTTTCCAGAGAGCACGCCATGATATTTGAACAAGAAAGGTGTTCAATATGATCATAGAGCAGATTCCTGGTATTTTGTTTGAACAAGATGAGGACAGATAACGATTTTTATCAGTCCATGTGGGGATACGTTTCATCGTTAAGCATGTCTTTATCCTTTGAGCAGACTGTTCCAATTTGACGATGAGATTGATTGCTCGTCAACGGTAAGATTTTTTTTATCCGTGAACCTTCATCATCCCGCGCGTGACTTCCCGCTTTGCTTTACGGAGATCAATGGTAAATTTTCAAAGATGCCACCGAGGCAGAAATATTAGGATTCCCATCTGAATAGAGCAATAAGTTAAACATTGGATTTTATTCGTTAGGAGGAATTGCAAGTAGCCTTTAATGAGATACTCATGTTAATTAAAATATCGCATGTGCAACCGATTCTTTCCCAAGATAATGAGATATTGTCGAAAAATCTATGTAGGTGTATAAAAGGAATGACTGAAAAGCTTAATCAATTTGTCTCTTTGTGTAAAGTCACAGCATGGTATGATTTTATCTTGAGTTTATGAACAAAGTAGACATCTACATATGTACGACATGTATTATGAATTAGATAGGACGGACCAGGAAGTGTCAGGAATTAGATAGGACGGACCAGGGAGTATCAGGAATTAGATAGGACGGACCAGGGAGTATCAGTAATTAGATAGGACGGAGCAGGGAGTATTATGAATTAGACATGGTGGACAATGAGGAGGTATCTTAAGAGCTTACCTATGCATAAAAAATTTCAAATTAATTTAGATCGGCATAACTAAATAAATAAAGAGCATGCATCTGAAACCAAAAAGCACAGAATTTATATACCAAAAAAATTGTCATATATGTATACATGCATGTATGTATGTACGTACATAGGTACGTATGAATAATTATATGTATGTATACAAAGCACTACAATGACCAACGACACGAACAATTAGATTGTCTTTCCGGGACGATCTGACCCTTCTTCAGGACAAATGATTTTTTTTATACATAAGATGACTAAAGATATACATGTACCAAATAAAATGGGTGGGGGGGGGGGGACAACAAACAAAACATGACCACTAGCATTAAAACTATACACCAAATCTACAAAATATTTACACTGCCAATTACATGTTTATTGTTTTTGACTTACTAATCAACGTTTCGTACGGAGCGAATTAAGACACGCCCTCCTCGTACATGTACAATGGACTGATGCACAATGCACAAAGTAGTAATGATAGTAAACTAATTACGTTAATCAGTGCAAAAGTCAACTCGTACCCGGTGAGATTTTCTTGTTACTGTGTACTAAGAATAAATAAATGAATAATAGCAATGATAATGAATAATAAAAATATTTTTATAAAGTTAATAAATGATAAACGAAAGAAACGTGAAAAATTATAAAAATATTTAATTAAGAAAATTTTTATACAGAAAACAAAAATTGTAAATAAAGTGGACCAACTCAAGAAACAAAAAAATTAGCAGCAATCATCAGATATTCCCGTACTGATCATGTCTAGGGTAGAGGGGTAAAAAATTGAATAATATCATAGAATCACAGAAAACTGATAAATGAGTTTTGCACACATAACCAATTGCATGGGTATGTCAGATAATGGTCAAAGTCAACAAATATATATTTCTGACAGGAAAGGTGCATGTAGAGCGTTGGGAAACTAGACCTGTGTACAGTAGTATGTAGTCTAGTAAATTATCATGTGAAATAGTAAACAGAGATTTAAGCTAGCAATAAAATGGAAAATATGGCTCTAGTGTTAGAACATGATTAAACGAGTAGATGAAGCTCATATTCTGGCCGAAAACATAATAATAATAATAAAACACGGCCCTACCGGTTTTAAAAAGATTTTTAAAACACATTTCCTCATATTGCCATGTAAAAATTTGTTCCCCTATTGTGGCCCACCCTACCCCCGGGGCCATGATTTGAATAAATTGAAATCCACCATTGTACCTGAAAATGTTTAAATATCGATATTACAAATCATGGTTCTTCTGGTATTTAATAAATCTCCATAATAACCACAAATCATGACCTTGTTACTGATAAGAATTTCCCCATATATCCTTATGTAAAACTTTAATCCGCTATTGAGGCCTCACCCTACCCCTGGGGGCATGGTTTAAAAAAAATTCAATCTGCACTATCTTTCGATGCTTGCATATCAATACAGAGGTCCATGGGCCACATTGCTCACCCCAGTCACCTTAAAAGATATATTTTCAGTCTTTATTCCCATGAATAATGTTGACCACATAGAGGCCCCAACCTATATATGTAGCTCCAAAGGGTCATGACATCACCGAACTTAAATTCACACAACACTTCAATATGACTAACTGCTATTCTGATGAAGAGGACTTGTTAAAATATTTTCTTTCCTGTATACACGCAAATACGTTAAATTTGATCTATCTCATGCCCAGGGTTGGTGATTTGAATTTTTAAAAAAACCCACAAACTTAAGAACATTGACATGTGAATGTGATTTAGCGTAGCCCTGGTACTTTTAATAAGAATTTATTTTAATCAATTACTTGAATTCCATATGTCCATATAAAACTTTGATCTCCTAACGTGGCCCCATCCAATCCTGGGGACCCCTGAACTGAACAAACTTGAATGTGAATTGCCTTACCGAAAGATGCTTGCATGTAAATATGACCATGACCCTGCTGTTGTAGAGATGAAGGTTTCTAAAGATATTTTCCTTGAAATTCTTATGTAAAACCTTGATTCTCTATTGAGACTCTGATTGCCCCAACCTACCCCCCGAGGATCATGATTTGAACAAACTTGATTTGTACTCCCTGGGGATGTTTTGCATAATTATATGACTAATCGTGAACCTTCTGTTATTGAGAAGATTTTAAAGATGTTCTCTATATATTTCCATGTATAACTTTGATCCACTATTGTGGCCCACCCTACTTCCGGGGGCTACAGTTTGAACAAACGTGGATCTGCACTATCGGGGAATTCTTGTAAACTAATATAACTATTCATGGTCCTGTTATTCTTGAGAAGATTTTTCCTATACAGGTATATCCGCATGATAAACTTTAACCCCCTATTGTGGCCCCCACCCTACCCCCGGTGGCTATGATTTGATTAAACTTGAATCTACTGTATGTCAGTAAGCTTTCATGTTTTCAACTTTTTCTGGCCAATTGGTTCTTCAGAAGATTTTAAATGACCCACCCTATTTTTTGCCTTTTCTTGGTTATCTTCTCTTTGAATGGGCATGACCCTTCATTCGAAGAAACTTGATATCCCTCTACCC
This sequence comes from Ostrea edulis, assembly GCF_947568905.1. Taxonomy (NCBI): domain Eukaryota; kingdom Metazoa; phylum Mollusca; class Bivalvia; order Ostreida; family Ostreidae; genus Ostrea; species Ostrea edulis. Next base: position 30,507,998 of record NC_079165.1, on the reverse strand, counting down.
AATGAGGATTTGTGACAAATTTGGTTGAAATTAGCCCAGTGGCTCTGGAGAATAAATGAAAATGTAAAAGTTTACGGACAGACAGACAAACGGACGGACAACAGACAAAAGATGATCTGAACAGCTTACTTGAGCTTTCAGCTCAGATAAGCTAATAACTAATCTTGTGGCCCACCCTTACCCCCGGGTCCATAATTTAAGACCCTGTTGATCTTGTAAAATTTTGATCCCCTATGGTGGTCCCACCCTGTCTTCAGGTCAATGATTTGAACAAATTTGAATCTCCACTCATATAAGAAGCTTTGATTTTAAATAAAATTTTCTTTTCTGGACCAGTGGTACTTGAGAAAATTATTTTCACTATTTCTTTAAAATTACGGGATGATGCTTGTATATTTATATGAATTGCCCTGGAATTTTTGAGAAGAAGAATTTTAACGATGTTTCCCTATATATTCCCAACCCCCCTACCCCTGGGGACTATGATTTGGACAAATTTGAAGCTCCCACATAAATTTTATCTTTCCTGGCCCATTAATTCTTGAAAAGATTTTTAAAAGACCCCCGATTTTGCCTATTCTTGTTTATACATGTATCTCCCTTAAACTTAACAAACTTCCTTTCACCCAATGATACTCTGCAAAGTTTGGTTGAAAGTGAAGATGAAATTGTGAAAAGTTTAAAATACTGACGACGACAGGCAACGGACAAATTTTAATCAGAAAAAAGTCGCTTTCACCTTTGGCCCAGGCGAGCTAAAAACGTGAATCGTTTTCTAGAACGGTTTTAATAAATTATTTGAAAGATTTAGGAAATAGTTAAGACGATTTAGGAATCTTTCGTAAAGCAATACTGGTGATCTCCTTGTGTAAAGTTTACAAACGACAGACAGTTTGGCAACAAAATGTGATAAGATCTACTGAGTTATATTTGTAGAGGCGTAACAAGGCCTCCACTTACATATTATATAGTTTGAGAAATAGGAAGAAAGATTATGAAACTATGATTTCAGAAATAATTTCAATTGCAAAATTCTATCTAATTTACTATAACTGTATATTCATAAAACAATGAACTGGATTTATCATAGATTGGTTGTATATTGTCAACTGAAACGAAATATAACTTTTTCCATATTAAGTATGTATTTGCTTCATTTAGATCGTATAAAATGATTGTGAGGGTTTGTTCGGTTCATTTTGGTCATATATCCGCGATACGCGCGGATAAAGATATCGCACCTGTGTCAGAGCAGAAAATATTGCGGGAGTTATGCCCCTTTACACGAAACCGCCATATTGAAACTAAAGACGCTAATCAGCAGGTGAGGTCCGGTAAACAACGAGTAAATATGGTGTTTTGTGCGGTTGCTGACTGCAAGGTTTAATATAGACAGAGTAACAATGTTTAGTTTCCCTACACACAAAAACAATTGCGGAGTTTGGGTGGGGAAATTAAAAACAATGGATTAATTATTGGCCGTCGGAGCACTCTATTGAGGACTGTTAGGCCTACATAATAAGCCGTCCATCAGCTGTCCATGGCATGGTCTTTGCATGGAATACTCAAGAATACAATGAAAGAAAAAGCCAATCCCAATTTTTTTTTTTATTACAAACCGCTACACGTAGCTACAAAGACCTGAAAGGGCCGAAAACGGAAAACAGATTTGGACTTTCCCCTTCATAAACAAAACTTCCAGAGCTGTGGAGAAAAGAACGTAAGTTTTGATGTAAATCATATTAGCTTTTTTATTGACATTAATATAGTATGACACGATTTATTTGTTCTCTATACGAATATCCTCTACCCTCACCCGTTACACAATTCTTATTTCATGCTGAAGATTATTTTTATTACACCCCCCCCCCCCTTCATGCGGTCACACAAGTCATTCATAACTGAAGTTTACTTTTATTCATTTGTTTAGATTAGTTTATATGAGTTAGAAGTTGATGACAATGTCCGAATCATTCTTCCCCCACCTCCCCAATTCCAAGACAATCAACAAAAACAACCAATTCCATTCAATGTCATATATGATCCTGCCATTCAAAATGATTAAATCATGAATGGAACAAACACTTATGAAATGACTACACACACCGCATATGGAATGATTGTAAGATTTGTACTAGAGCCACAAATGACATGAATTGTATTATCAAATTTGTTTTCAAAAATATTACATATTGGTGTAAATTTAATGGATACTTTGAATGTTCATGTAACATACATACATACGTGTACATACATATATATACAAGTTAGGTGAAGGATATCAAATAAATATCTATAAATATTATTCTAGATTGAATTGAACTTTTGCAAATGTGTAAATTAGAATCATAGCCAATGTGCATGTTAAGTAACTTTGTATAAAATCTGAATATTTTTTCACTTGTGTTCTACACACATGCCCTTTAGATTTTTTACACTTTGTCAATGATGTTACTCTCGATACTGTTACTAAATTTGAATACAAACTCAATACAGTGTCAAGCATGACAAACTTGTAAATTGTTCTAAAATTCATTATTTTATGCCATAAAGGTAAATGATTTTAAAACAAGTAAATATAGGACACATATTTGTACTGAGTTTTCTCTCAAGTACAATAATTAATATAAAATCCAGAAATAGGTATAGAAAAATCTACACAAGTAGTAGTACAATCAAAATATCACTAGTCGAGTATACTTAATCAGCTTTATGATATACATGCAACATGACTAAGTACACATGATCCACATTTGATTAATTAAATGTGGAGCATATATTTATTTATCTATGCTGATATTATGCAAATTTCCCAAGTTACAGAACCAAAAAAAAAAACAAAAACGAAGCAATTTTACAAATTTACTAAAGAGATAAATTGTGAAATTGATAAATGAATATCTCTTACAACCATAGTTTTGATAACATTCTTATAATTATGAGATGGAAAATTAAACTTGTATCATTAAATAAATCCAGTTGTTGGAAAAAGAAACAGAATATATGTACAAGTTTTACATGTAGGTCAATTTTGACCATTGGCATACTTATTTCCATTAATATCTACTAATTTACATTAAATCATTTGAAATATTTGAATAAATTAGCAATTTCAATGTAAAAAATATTAAAGAACATTGGTATTTAATAGTATCTAAGACATTTATTTTACAATGCTTCATTAATATGAAAATTAACTTTCTGCGACTTTTGAATTTGTTTTGTTTTTCTTTACCTCAAATATGTACATTTTTTAAATTGACCCAATAATTAGTATGTATGTGAGTGGATATTCATAATACTAGACAGTAAGTACATGTTTATTGAATTGTAACGTTTTGTTATATTTCAGATTAAGCCTTTGAATTGATACAGGAAGTGATTAAGCCTTTGAATTGATACAGGAAGTGATCAGTTTGGCTCCTACAGAAACTCCAGGAAGTTAATATAATGGATGTTGTTGGTAATTCTCCTGCCCCGATCACAAATTCCTACCAACATGTGTCAAACTCAGGTGACTGGGACCTGTAGACCTTTTGGATTTAACCCAAATTACATATATGTAAATTGGTGATATACATTATGTACAATATAAAAACTGAACATCAAACTATGTTTACTTGTTTATATTTATTTATATCACTTATGAAAATGCATTAAGAATTTATCACACATTTAAATTAATATCAAAGGGTATTTCAATGCACAGTACTGTTGTGATGGAATGATTTCTTATCATAGTCACAACGTAGGATAGAAGAACTTTCCAATTGTTTTTCCCAAGCTACTACCAGATCTCCAATATGCATGATGTCTGTAAAATCTGTTAAAAAAATTAAAAAGAATTTTAAAATTTCAAATATAATTGATGACTTTCATATAACCAAAAAAAAAAAAAATGGGGGTGGAGGTACTTTAAATATGAATGATTTTTCAGGAATTAATTTCTGATTTAAAATTGATATAAAATGTACACATGGTTAGACAGATTCAGTAAAATGGGTAAAGATAAACATAGGAAATTGATCGAGGCACATTTTATGTTCATGCCAAGAAATCCCGTCCGGTCTGAATTCGTAGGCTTCGATAGGGCCATATTACATGCTGATTAATAGTAGTCGTCGCTTATCTCTTAATTGCGGTCAGTGATTTATAACGGTTTTTCTATACCGGAGATTTTGTTAAGAATTTCTTGGCATGGTAAACGAGTACGATATAGCCGAGTTTAGAACGGAAAATTTGAAAGGGTAGGAGGGGGGGGGGTAGTAAAAATAATTTTAAAAATATGAACTACTGTATCAATACACATTCTGCAGACAGAAAGGTATATTCAATATTCTACAAAATATGCCGGCATCGGGATCGATCGTCTAATGTGTAAAGGTATCACACCGGTAATTGTCCAATCAAAATGAACTTAGTCAATGGTAGTTCCACAGATTTAAAAGAATGATTTTTCCCTCTGCGCGATTCTTCTCATTTCCTCTTCTTCTTTTCTCTTAATTTTTGTACCCCGGATTAGGACATTTCGTGTAATTTTCGGAAATAATCAGTTGTATACAAAGGAACTATTTGATATTGGTAGCTGAGGCTACTTCCTGAGGTGCACTCAGGCTGTTTACACACATATGAAAAACATGTGGATTTGAGTGTAGTCTTGTTTGCGGGTAAGAGCTTTCGAAAATTCTGCGTAGGATGTTTTTGCGGTGTCGGCAGACGAGACGGGTAACAATGAGCATTTCCAACAGCGTTATTCGGCATTAGCGCGTTATTGGCATCAATTTAAACAAGTGATAAATTACAACGTTCTCTAACGATTCATTCAAAATATGTGATGAAGCGCAAGGGGGGGGGGGGGGGGTCACAATTTGTAATTTTTGCCATTAATGTGCAAAAATAATTTTCAAAAATGACCGAATAAGCCGGTATGGGGTTATTTGAGTGCTTTAGTTGAATACACAAAAATCATGACCATGCCAAGAAATCCCGTCCGGTCTGAATTCGTTGGCTTCAATAGGGCCATATTACATGCTGATTAATAGTAGCCGTCGCTTATCTCTAAATTGCGGTCACTGATTTATAACGGTTTTTCTATACCGGAGATTTTGCTAAGAATTTCTTGGCATGTATTTGAAAGGAAGTGCATAAAAGTGTCAACTATTCAGTGGGTTTAGATATTGAAATAGGAGAGGTTCATTATGACTATGGCTCATAGTGAATCAGGAGACCGAGTGCCCCCCCCCCCCCCCCCCCCCCCCTCATCAATATTAACTTTGAGTAATCATAACAAAATACATACTTGTGAATCAATTCCCCCTCCTCCAAGGGACCAATATTTTGTATGCACTCATAATAAGCTGTTTCTATAACGTATCTGTTGAGACAGTTTGCCACCACAAAACCCTCGTGATCTGTGATGCAGGACACGCCCACCTCTTCAATCCTATGCACGACAACATTTGGACTCCCTTCTTGAGGGCATTGCGATGAGATTACTAGCCTATATGATCACCTGTTAGAATAATAGAAAACTAGTCTTAAAAATACATGCTGATGCACTTCTGAGCTTTGAGTAATCGTTTCGTTTTCATTAAAAGTTTCATATAAATAATTAGCCAAAATTAACAAACCATTGCATATCGACCTCGCATATCAGATGGTGAACAGGTGATGGGCATTCGTCCGATTGATCCTCGCTGTTTTCTGAATAACTATCGTTTTCCACTAGTGGGGATGCGTCTCGCTGTACAACTGGTTCGTATTGGCAGGGCTGCACATCAACACTAAGCGATATATCTATTTCAGGAATACAATCTTCCGAATCATTTTCATATCGTGCCGCCATATTGAAATATCAGGTTCGCCTAAAGGGCAGATAACTCATACAATAAAATTTACCGGGTTGAAATTAACGATGTCGTATCTACCTGGATGATCGAAACAAAAATTATTCTTATGTGAAAACATTTAAGGTATGGTATTTTCTTACGCAATTTATTTGAAAAACGAACTTTGAAAATCGTTTCAGTTGACCTTTAACGTCCCTCTCAAGAATTTTTCACTCACAAGGAGATGTGAAGGGCTGCAAAATTTAGGCCTATGCTTGGCGCTTACGGTCTTTGAACAAGGAGGGATCTTTATTGTGCCACACCTGCTTTAACACGGGGCCTCGGTAGTTGCGGTCTCATCCGAAGGACCGCCCCATTTTGTTGCCTCTCACGACAAGCAAGGGGTACTGAGGACCTATTTCAACTCGGATCCCTACGAGATTGATTATTGTACAATAAAACTATGTATTGATAATTTGACGAACACAAAAATACAATACTAGATCTATTGACATTATTTTTTTAGGTCAATACGATGCTTTAGATAGCAACCTAAGAAGACCTGACATTTTTTTCCACACACCAATCAAGATGCAAACTATATAATTTAAATAGATTTAGATAAATTGTATATTGTTTAACGTCTGTCTCGAGGATATTTCACTCATATGGAGGAGTCACCATTACCGGTGATGGGCTGCAAAATTTAGACAAATGTTCGGGGCCTACATACTTTGAGCAGGGAGGGATATTTATCGTGCCACACCTGCTGTGATAAGGGACCTTGGTTTTAGGGGTCTCATCCGAAGGGTCGCTCCATTTAATCGCCTCTTACGACAAGCAACCCGGATCCCCACGGGGAAAATATGGATTTTAGATGGTAATTCGTGTCGAAGAAAACTTGGTTTTATGGGAATACGATCACCGGTCGCGGTCGACGCTTCGTAACCGGGGACCGGTCAAGCCAGCTCATGCAGTGGTCCGTGTCGCGGCAGCTCATGCAGTGGTCCGTGTCGCGGCAGCTCATGCAGTGGTCCGTGTCGCGGCAGCTCATGCAGTGGTCCGTGTCGCGGCAGGCGTTGGCACGATAAAGAATCCTCACTGCTACGGTCCTGTGCGCTGGTGACGTCTCAACTTCAGGTAAAAAAATTTCGACAAGACGCTAAACAAACGAACAATTAATCAATCAAATACAATCTCTATTTTCACCACTATCTGCCGAATCATAGAAAGTTAATGCTACCGCGTTCACTTTTTATAAAACAATTTAAATGAAAGGTCAAGATAACTTTGTGGGACAAACTGTGCTCACTCTTTGTTATCTTCACCTTTCTGTGATCAATGTCATAACTCCTATAAGGAATACAAATTAGAGATCTGGGCAAACAAGGACCATTATATAATATGTAATGGTTATCTTCTAGCATCCGAGTAAAATTCACATTATCAAATAGATGGGTGGTCCTTCTGCTCCGCGCACTCGTGAGAGGACCGCCCATATCTTTGATAATGTGAATTTTACTCGAATGCTAGAAGATGACCGACTTGTCACATATTTCAAAAGCTTCTCATTTTACATTTATTGAACCATACATTCAATACAATGGTAGATTGCCATATACCATCGTCGGACGATGCATGTGTATATAAAATTTAATACGCTTTACCCGTAAAACAGAAAAACTAACTTAACGAAAATTGATTATCCCTGTCAGTATCAATCACATATTGGTGGCTTCATAAATAATTTTTCAGGAATTTAATTCTACACATGTATTTGTACACATGTTTTAAGAAAACATGTATAACACAAATATTAAATTAGGAAAAGGATTAAAGACTTGCATTAGCAAACTCTTTATAAAATGAGAGAGAGGGGGGAACTATTTAACATTACTGACTGGGAAAAAACGGTCACAAGTATGTGTATATCTGTTACATAACAATTACTGTCTGTTTCAACGCCCCAGACATCGATCGGCGCACGCTTTACCCGTGAAACAGCAAAAGTAACTTCACGAAAACTGAATTATCCCTGTCTTGTTTCTATTGTGTAATTCTGATGTTAGTACCGCCCATGCGATAACAAGGTGGGAGGAGCTCGTTTTATCACATATGCGATAAAAAAAACCTGTTGATGATAACCAGATAAAATTCCTGAACAGCAGAAGAAAATCACTGTAAATATGTGACAAATATGTAGTAGTTACCCCATATGTTATTGTTGGTTATGTGCAGATACACGATGGGTGTGGTCTTCATGACACGAGGGAGCGTAGTCCCCGAGTGTCATTATGACCACGCCCATCGGGTATCTGAACATAATCAACAATATTATATGGGGTAAATGACTTGTACCATAGTTTACTATTATTCATTAAATTTTATTATAGCTTTCGGAAGCGCGGTCGCCTGTTTACAATATGATGCCAATTGTTATGTCTTTACATTACACTTTGAACACCATATATTTCTATCATAATGACTTTCTATCACCGAAAAATGTATGTTCATTAATTGTTTTTAAAAAGCCGTTTTTAAAGTGCATATAAATATTTGGACTGTTGGTTTTGATATTTTTATTTTAATACATATTTTGATTAAATTGGCTGGAAAAACATTTACATGTATATACAATAGATTTAAAAAAAAAATTGGTGAAACATAAGAGAGAGAGAGAGAAGAGAAAAAAAGAATTGTAAGACGCGAAACCATAAAAGAAACACAAGTCTGATTCACTCTGTCCGCTAAACAAGTTTATCTCTCAAACGCGTTCTTATCACGTGACTGGGTCTTTTATAAAACTCTTTATAAATGATACCCGTATTTCTAATTACACGTGTTTCTCGACTTGAGGAGAATATGGAACTAGAAAGTCTTTGGGACCGAGACCATTGACGATATTATCTTGTATCAAGGTTTAAGTGAGATTCAGTGCGAATATCTTTAATGTATTTGGAGAACTTAGTCTGAGTCAGTTATCCGTGTTTGATATGTGCAATTTTGATCTGGAGGAACTTCATACAGTGGACAGTGATGTTGTTTTGTTTTTGTTTTTCCGAGAATGTGGGCGGGGTTTGAAGAAAAGTGTGGGTTATGTACAGATAACCCACACTTTTAACCCAAAAAAAGCACGCCAAGCTATGGTACACACGTACACACACACACACACACACACACATATATATATATATATATATATATATATATATATATCGGAGGTGGGATCAGGTGCCTAGGAGGAGTATGTGTTTCTTATATATTTTTTGTTTCATTGTATCCAGTATTTCTCGATATAAACTACTTATGGCGTGAGTGACCTTTTCTCTAAAAAGAACAAATATATTGACACGCAAAAGAAACACAACCGCAAAGAGGACAGTGTAGTTACTGTTTGGCTGAAAACACCCAAAGCAATGTTGCAAGGTATCTAAATGTCCACAAAAGCACAGCATCTCGTCTCCACAAACGCCCTAGACTGATTGGTACAACTGCCGACCGCCCTTTATGGCCGACCTAAGGTTACGACACCTCGTCAGGATCGTTCCATTAAGTTGCGGCACTTGGGTTAGAAGTGCACAAAAATACTGCAAATGAGACACCAGGGACATATAAGCAGGGATACTGTACTGAGGAGTCTCCGCTTCTTTGACATCAAAAACGCGTTTTGTTGCAGTGGAAATCCCCTTTCATCGTCATCGACGTGACGTCAGACTCCAATGGTTGTGACGACACACTCAAAGATGACACCATGTACTCTTCATTTCAACGTCGCGGTGAACGTTAGTTATGACTGCGTGGTGGAATATTCCAGGTTTTGTGGCGGTAGCGTTTTTGTGTGAGATATCATATGTTGTGACCGCAAAACCCTTTTGGTCATCACTGAAGACAATTTGTCAGCTCAGTTATACATCAATACTGTTCTGCACATGCCGTTTGACCGCCAGCACAACTGATATTTTTAACAAGGCAATGTCCTAAGTCATGTGGAGCAACGTGCAATTGCCTTAGATCTTCACCACAGGCGATTACATCGCTTGGGGTCGAATTTACTATATAATCGGCTAACTTGGGTACCCTATATTTAGACACCCCCCACCCCCACCCCGGTCGCATCTCTCTTCGATAGAACTGGGGGAAAGTATCATTACATATATATGCCCCAGCCATTTCATGACGAGGCCTACAAATCATATAAAAGTTAAAAGTCCAAGAGGGGATCATTTTATGAAATACAATTACAATATGTTAGGGGTGGGTTGGAGAATGTACCACCCAAGGTCGCAACCCTTTTGCATCCGCCTCTGGTCCCTACCATGAAAACAACCACAGGATTCAATAATAAGAAATTCTAGATTTACAAAATATTTTATATAATTTTTCCTTTGAATAAGATGAAATAGTGTCGATGTATTAATTTTAAATATAGATTTTTTATTTATTTTTTTTTAATTCTCGTTATTTAAAATAAAATGATAGTTTAATATTCAATCATACAACTTTCACAAGCAATATCATATGATTCATTGCTCTATTCTATTGCACTGTGTTGGTCCATACATGATCATAGACAAAACGTAACCAACAACACATGCAATATTTTCAAGCTATTAATACATTAAGATACACTTTTTGTAAAGCATTTTAGTTTGCCATCAAATGCGTTAAAATAACATGATGTCGAGTTGTTGACATCCTTCAAAATTTAAAGCAATACAATAAGCAATATTTCACCTGATTCAAAGGAAAAATATAAACACCATCTTGTAAATGGGCTGAAAGTTGACAAAATATGTCCAGACAAATTCCTTACTGGGATCACAAAACTCTCCAATATGCATATATTGAAATATTAGGAATTTCAATAAGAAACAATCCCAGCATACATGGGTTTCAAAAAGAAGGAATGGAAAAAGACATTAAGATAATACAGCATGCCGATGATTCTACCCTTCCAATGGAAAATGAAAAGTCTTTAAAGAAGGCCCTCGAGGCGATAAGTAATTTTAGTAATGTTTCGGATATGAGATTAAATATGTCAAAAACAGAATGCATATTAACTGGACCTTTAAAAAACAGATTTAAGAAAATTCATAATGTTTATGTAAATGTTTCATGTGTAAAAGCATTAGGTGTATATATTGGCCATGATAAAGAAATGTGCCTGAGAAATAATTGGACAAAAATCACCAGCGATGTAGAGAAACTTTTTGAATCTTGGAAAACAAGAAACTTAACCATTTTTGGCAAAGTTTGCATAATTAATAGTCTTGCAATATCTAAAATTATATATATAGCTTCGATATTAAACCTACCAGATTCAAACATTATCAAAGAAATTCAAAGACTTATTTACAATTTCATTTGGAATAAGCGAGATAGAATAAAAAGAAATACATTAATCGGAAATATCATTAGTGGAGGCATTGGAGTTGTAGATATCTTATCAAAAATTAAATCTTTAAGAATATCATGGATTAAGAAAATATTAGATAAAAGAAATCCATTATACCATTTTGTGAATAGCATATGTTTGGAAAACAATTATGATCTTGACTATTTAAGTAAAACTAATATCACTAATATCAAACAGTATGAGATAATGGATGGATTTCCTATGTTTTACAAGGAAATGTTCGCATCTTTTAATGAATGCAAGGGTAGAAACAGGCTAGATTGTTTGCACAATATACTGAGGGAGCCATTATGGAGTAATAATATTGTGGTATTTAAAAATAAACCTATATTTCTAAAATCATGGCTAAAGAGTGGTCTGAAATACGTGATTGACGTGGTGGATGAGAATGGTATTAAGCCGATGGAATGGTTTATAGATAAATTGATTTGCAAGAAAAACTGGATTTGTGAATATAATATTGTAAAAAATGCCATAGGAAAATTACTACAACCTTTCGATGTTCAAAATATAATATATGAAAATGTACATATAAAAGATAATTCATACTTTCTACTGCTAAATCAGGGAATTGTACATGTGAAAGATTTCTCAAGTAAAATGTTCTATGATATTTATCGGGATAAGAAATTTGTACCTCCTCTACACCAAAATTTTTATTCTAAAAGCTTCAATGTTTCAAAACAGTCTTGGAGTGCAATATATAAACAAAAAATATGTAATATTTTTGATACCCACATTGCTGATTTCAATTACAAGTTGTTGAACAATCTAACCAGCAACCGAGTTATGTTAAAGAAATGGAAAGTTACTGATACGGATTTATGTTCACTATGTAAGGAAAAAGAAGATAATGAGCATCTGGTACTGAAATGTAAAAATGTTTGTGAAATTTGGAAAATCGTTGAGAAAACATTGAATTTTCAAGTTTCATGGAAAAACATTGTTCTTGGTTTTTTTTGGGAAATCAATGAGAAAACAGTATTTTTAAATAATCTTTTATCACTAATTGCATGTAAAATTTACAAATATAAAATGTATTGTAGAATATTAAAAAAAAAAGAGCAATCTTATGACATTCGAAAGAATGTAAAGGGAATCCTTGAATTCAATGTATCTGTATACAAAAAATTAAACAAGGTATCTTTTTCGCATATTCTTGATAGTATTGTAAAAAAATTATAGTCTTATATATTTATATTACAAATTGTGTTGCATGCTATTCATATCATGTACAAATAAAGTAAAGGGAAATGATCTGCCTTCCCTTTTACATGACTACCCAGGGTCAAAATAGACTTTTTGGAGTGTGAGAAGGGCCCTTTGGGTAGTTGTCACGGAATACTTTAATATCCTCTAGAAATGATGTACATGTATTTATATTTGTATAACTTTGTTCTCATATGATTATATAATCTGGTATTTCTCTCAGGTTTTTTTTTTTTCCTTCTTCTACATCCTGCGAGATGTAATAGGGAATATATATATTGTTATTTAGGTGGAGCTTAGTTAGGGCCCCATCCCTGGCAGCTTTCCACACTTTTTTTTCTTCTATCGTTTAGTCTATTTGTTATATGTTATAGTGATAGGTCTGGGAAATAAAAATGTCATAAGCCAAAAAAAAAAAAAAAAAAAAAAAAAAAATATGCATATATTGAACAAACTTATGACATAATGCGGAGTAATCATTGTATATGCCTACGAAAGGTTTTGTATAATTGTATTAAATAATAATAAATGTATCAATTTTCAACATTTATTAATGAAATATGAAAATCGGCGAGATAACTTTCATTTATTTTTGTTGTTGCTAGAATTCTCGCATAACTAAAGGTCAAGCAAAATACACAAAAACATCACATGGACATATGAAAATGCATGTAAAAATACATGTGTAAATTAAGCACTTATGACAAATGCCCATTATATCATAACACAAATGATAGCAAGAGGGTTCCCAAGAAATATACCAGCACCCTGAAGAAAGCCGGAAAGGTCAACAACAACAACAACAACAACAAAAACCCTACAAAACTGCTAGAGGTGGGCAGGGCCTACCGGAGAGTCAGAGGTGACTGCAAAAATATTAATTTATAAACTGTACTTTAAATATTTCTATAAAATGCTGAAGAACTAAAGAAAATAATATTTTAAAAATAAACAAGAGGCTCATGAGCCACATCGCTCACCTGAGTTACCTTGGCCCATATTTAAAGATTTTTTCCTTATCCGCATGTAAAACTTTGATCCCTATTGTGACCCCAACCTACCCCTTGGGGCCATGGCTTTTTACAAACTTGTAAACATTTCTGGCGCAATGGTTCTTGAGAAGACTTTTAACGATTTTCCCAATATATTTGTATGTAAAAGTTTGATCCCTTATTGTGGCCGCACCCTACCCCCGGGTTCATTATTTTAACAAACTTCAATCTGCACTATGTCAGGCAGCTTTCATGCAAACTCCAGTTCTTCTGGCCCAGTGGTTCTTGAGAAGATTTTTAAATGACCCACCTTATTTTTGCATTTTTGTGATTATCTCCCCATTTAACAAACTTGAATCTGCACTATGTCAGGAAACTTTCATGTAAATTTTTCAGGCGCAATGGTTCTTGAGATTTTCTTTATATATTTGTAAGTAAATCTTTGATTCCGGGGGGGGGGGGGGGTGGGGGGTGGGGTGGGGGGGCATGCTTTTTAACAAACCTGAATCTGAACTATGTCAGGAAGTTTTCATGTAAATGTAAACTTTTTTGGCCCATTGATCCTTGAGAAGATTTTCCCTATGTGTTTGTATGTAAAACTTTGATCCCCTATTGTGGCCCCATCCTACCCCCGTGGGTCATGATTTTAACAAACTTGAATATGCACTATGTCAGGAAGCTTTTATATTAATTTGTACTTCCTGGCCCAGTGGTTCTTGAGAAGATTTTACTTATTGTATGTAAAACTTTGATCCCCTATTGTAGCCCCACCCTACCCCCGTGGTCATTATTTTAACAGACTTGAATCTGTACTATATCAGGAAGCTTTCATGTAAATTTCAGCTCTTCTGGCCCAGTGGTTCTTGAGAAGATTCTTAAATGACCCCACCCTATTTTGTGATTATCTCCTCTTTAAAAAAAACAGGCCCCTTTAATTGAATAAATTTGAAAGCCCTTTACCTAAGGATGCTTTTTGCCAAGTTTGGGTGAAATTGGCTCGGTGGTTCTGAAGAAGAAGTCGAAAATGTAAAAAGTTTACAGACAGACAGAGGCAATCAGAAAAACTCACTTGAGCTAAAAAGCATTCAAAACCTCTATAGTTCTACAGATCGCTGCCTATAAAATACATTCCAGAGAACATCTTTTTTAAAAAAAAAAATACACCAATCATAAGATAGATTTGCAATTAAATATATTTGGAATGAAAAATTTGGTTTTGTCACTGTCCTTGATATCAGGAAGAACCACAGATCTCGAAATTTTGTCATGATCTTTGTTTTGTCTGGCCGCACAATTTCCACTGGCTATCAATTTCCTCCCTTTCTGACCATAGACAGCTGGTACGGTAGGCTTTTTCCCCACAGCAGACAGGTTATCATCAAGCAGCTTGCTCAAATCAAGTGGAGGAACTTGACGGACACAGGCAACTGGTACAGTAAACTCTTTACGCTTTCCCAATCCTTTCTCTGGGTCATAAACCTCATCAGAGTATTTAACCTTTTCTTGTACCCCCACAGGAGGCAAGCTGTCATTTTCCACCTTTTGGAAAACAAGATTCGGAATTTTGGAGGCTGGTTTGGGTCTCTGGAGTTTAGGCATTGGTGTGGACCTTGGAGGTAATCCTGTAAGAGCACTGAGCTCAGTCTCCAGCACTTTGACTTTACTTCTTTGGATTCTCTCCTGAGTTACCAGCATCTCATGAAGCAAGATATCCTCTTGAGATGCGTGCAAAGGTACACCACGCCCAACAGTTTTATTCACTGACTTGATCTTCTTTGCCTGGGTCATCTTTCTGGAAATCAACACTTTGTGATATTTCCTTGCCTCTGCCAGATTTTTCTGTTGCTCTTCCACCTTCATTTGTCTTTGCCTCTTGCTGTCCTTGACGCTAAGTAACAACTTGTTACATTCCTGGTCTTCCAGCAATAGCTTTTTCAGATCGCCATCATGGTTCTTTAGGTCACAACTGTCCAAAGAACATGTGGTCGTGTATGTATTACATTGTATGGAAATAGTCATTGGATAGTTATAAACCTGATATTTTAAAAGTACAGTAATTAAGCTAACATGTAACAATTTGATTGATTTATTGTTAGCTGTTTATCACAAAATTATGTACATTGTATCTGTAAACTTACTCATTCCTTCGAGTTGAAACAACTTTCTTGGCACCAGTGGACTTTTCTGTAATGAATTAAAACAATGAAGAGTTTTCAGTACTACATGTAGTAGCTATGATTTAGTGTACACTTAGTTACAGCAATATTACTGTTAGCTGAAGTGGAATATACAAAATGAGGACTTGGTTTATTTCAGCTGTATTTACAAATACAAACCCAAGCACTTTACAAGGTTTCAATAAATACATGTATAAGTCGGTACCTATAGCAACTGCCTGTCTTGTTTTTATCTTCTGTTTTGAGTTTCCTCTGATCATGGCAGGCGTGCTATGAGTTGACGCTCGGGTGTGGGCAGTTGGAAAAGGCAGTGGTAATGCTGCAGCTCTTCGTGGAGTCTGCAGGTTGATGAAATCAATGGTGTTCACAGACACTTGTCTGATGTTTCTCACTGTGAATCAGTAGTTCATTTATATACATACACATCACATAATTTGAAGACCTCATTAATTAAACCACATAGCCTCAGTTTCCTCCCAGATTACAGGAAGGACATGACAAGGAAGATCACTGACAACATACTGGGCCTGTCTGATTTATAATTTAAATTACTTAATTAACAGTCATGTTACTGATGGATAGAAATTAACAGTGTCAAATTAGTGCATATTGTAAAAGACATCACCACCTACCTCCTCCATCTCTACCTTCTAAAAAATTTCTAGATTCGCGCAATATTAAAAATTTTCATCTACTCAGATATAAGTTTTACATGTAGTTACTTTGATTAGTTGGTTAGTGTCAGATGTCATTGATATGATTACTATAAAATCAAAATTTCATCTTAGGCCAATATATATACATGTATATAGGTTGGTTTCCACTTTCCTGACCGATCCTAAAAATTTCTGCCGACCCTAACACATTTTCCCCCCCATTTTCACAGTCTTTGCGAATGTCATCACTACGACAAGAGTATATTTTTATTGACTTATTAAGTTATCTATTATGCATTAATACTAGACATATTCCAAAAGACAGAAACAGTTTTTATTTACAGTACAGTGAAAGAAATGTTTTGTTTCATGATCAATCTGACTAAAGTACAGACCTATATTATTATATATATAATAATATAGGTCTGTACTTTAGACTTATTATATACTTTCAATTTCATCTCTTCTTTTTTCTTAAACGTTTGCGGGCATATATCACACGATATATGTCCGGAAACATTCCGGCCCGCAAACATTACGTCACAATCAATACAAAAGCAAATTACTACGTCGTTAATTTTCAAATTTTTCGTGTTTTTCATCTTTTACTCAGTTAAACCAATAAAGAAATTGTAAAAAATAAATTATTGTTAGTTTCTAAATGAAATTGAAAGTATATAATAAAAAGGTTATAGACTTTGTATGGGAAAATATGACGACCTCGTTTTTTGTCGCGGACGGACCGAGCTTCTACACGCCAAAAAACTCGGTCGTCATATTTTCCCATACAAAGTCTATAACCTATAAAGATTGGTTTCATCATATAACTTTTATTTCATTACTAGATAATCACTATATTTTATGCACAGTAGAATACTAAATCAGTTTTTAGGTGAAAGTGGAAACCAAAACCAATATATATATATATAAAGCACAAACAAACAATTATAACACCCAACCTTACGTTTACCCCTAGGATCTAAACGATACATGTGATAATCAATTAATTAATATATAAAGCACTAAATAATCACAACTAGGTACTGAAAATTTTCGCCCCAGCCCGGGGTCGAACCAGCGACGTACGGCACCCACCGCCTAGCAAGATTGTCAAACCAGTGCGTAAGTCCACTCGGCCACAACGACTTCCCGTCGTTATATATATATATATAAAGTCTCTTTTTTTCAAAGTAAAATATAGAAAACACTATAAACACTTTAGAAATATTACGACCGTGTTACCGGTCTTCTTCAGTCGTGTTTATCTCTCATAGCAATCTAACGCACAACTACATACACGAAAGTACTATGATGTCACAGTAAGTATTATAAAGTTGAAAAGCAACGTCAAAGTTGATATTGCGCGAAGAACATTTGAGAGTCTAATAATAATACTCACCCGACCTCGTGGACACATCCTAAAATATGACTATGCGTACAATTAGACATTTGGTAAGTAATGTAACAGAATTTTAGAAATGTTTGTTCACAAAGCAGTCAACTTCTGGCCTAAGTGAATACAAACAAGAAATGTTACAGTAAGTAGTTAATCGTAAATACATCAATATTATTATAATCAGTTATTATAACACGTTTTTTACATACAAGACATTAATTATTAAAGACAAAAATGTTCCCTTTTGTTTATTCTGTGTGGTACATAAGTATAAATTTTCTCTAAAGCGACGATAAATGTCATATTTGTCAAGTTTTTCAATTCCTATTATAGAATAATCGTCAATACTATGAGAACCCGTATAGAAAGGAATAGCAACAGGATCATCAGTTTCTCGTCTGATAAATGACAAATTCAAAACATGCCTTTGGTATAAAGTTACCCCAGTTTTTCCCACATATACAATTTTGTCGCATTTTTTGCAAAACACTACATAAACTACATTGCTGGATTCACAATTGATATAAATTTTGATATGATATTGTTACCGTTGCAGTCCTCAAATTGATTGGTTTTAATGACATTTAAGAATTGAGCTGTTCATGGTCAGTATGAACGGATTTGGATTTGAGGCAAATTCTGTGAATCGCGCTAGCGATTCACAGAGAATTTGCCTCAAATCCAAATCCGTTCATATTGACCATGAACAGCTCAAAAGTGATGTTCATTTCTTATATTTATATTCATTTACTAAAACACCGTTTGTTTACATTGCTTCTATACTCCTAGCCTCTGTCACAGTAGTTATTGTGACGTACGTCAACACATAGACAAGACGTCACATTTCGTCTCACCCTGCCTTTTATCAACATTGCAAGGTGGACTGTATTTTGGAGGTAGGAGACTGCAAGATTGGGATGATAATCCACGTAAGTTTTCAATCTTAATCCAAAGGTGTGACTTGCGAGATCTTTGTAACAGATGTTCTATTATTATCAAACCATTATGCTCTCTCGGTCGCGTGCTTTAAGCTAGTTCATAATCCGTTCATAGTCAATGTGAACGGATTGTGTCGCGCGCTGAAATTGGTTGGTTCATAGAGGAAAATGTGATTTGCAATATAAATATATTGACATAAAGTACACTTTTTAGCACCACACGGCTCGCATAAATTTTCTTTTCTAAAAATAGATTATTGTGTTTCTTATGTACCAGAATGAACAAATTTTTGTCTCTTTTAAAAGCCACTATGGGTATATCTCTAAAACGTTTTTGAGGCGGTCAGAATTTTCAAGAATTTTTTGACGGTTTTTTAAAATCTTATGAATATTGGGAAGCCCTTTAGAATAGTCTACCACAAAGGGAACACGGTTACCCTGCTTCGTCTTTTTTTCTGTAATTTAGGAGATTTGATCGGTCGAGCTTATCTACTTTCTTAAGTTCATTTTTTACATCATTATCTAAATAACCACGTTTTCTTAGATTTTCTTTATTTCCTTCTGCTGAATTTGATATTTTTCTTCTGTGGAACAAATTCTGCGCACACGGAGCCCAAGTCCAAAGGGAATAGATTTTTTTTTGTAGATTCTGGGTGGCTATAGGTTTTATTAAGGTACATATGTTTATCGGTGGGTTTGCAGTATAAGTCAGTACAAAGGATTCCGTCTGTTATTGAGATTGTTACATCAAGGAAATCGAGTTTGGTGTTTGATAGACGTAAGTCAAGTTGAATGTTTGGATGAATTTCATTCGCGGTTTTATGGAATTGTTTAAGTTCTTTTTCTGTACCTGTCCAGATGCCAAAATATCATCAATAAAACGTACATTAAATAATGGTAGTTATTTATATATACATGTATATATGGCCTTACATGAGTCTGTCTGTTTGGGGGAGCTGGCCTCGGGGTGTCCACCAGAGATCTCGTTTATAGAGACTGAGCTGGAATAATTGGTGCTCACATCTGATAGCACATCCACTGAGCCTGAAAAACGCCTCTGTATATTATGATTTATATTACTAGAAACAATGGATGGTGTTAATTTGAATACAGTGTGACATTATCTATTTAGTAAAACCTGTTGGTTTGGTAATTGAATATGATAATTGATATAAATACTGCTTTAGAAAATTAAATGATATAATTATTTCAGTGTACCTGTTGTCTGAGAACTTTGATCCTTTTTATTCTGTCCCATCTCCCTATGGAAAAGTAAGAAGAAAACAATGATCATCCTTTTTATTGTCGTAATATTGGATTTAAGTAACATTTTATCACGTGCCCCTCTACTTTTCAAGGGGAGGGGCACAACATTGTATGCGCCCCATCTCCACTCTTCAAATTAGATTATTTTTAATGCTTAACTATCAAGAATATAGTATTGTTTTGATTAGTTGTAATAATCATGACAGGTACGGTAGAATCATGGAGTAAGCTTGAACTTATGTAAATTGACGCACCTCTTCATATGTGTTATGGTTTGTTTGTGTTTTATTTTTATGTTGTGGTGGGTTTTTTTTAGCTTGACAAGAAGTATAGACAACTTGAGGTATTTTCATCCTCCTGTGACGTCATAAGATTTTGCAAAGTCAATGATATAACAAGATTTATGTATGACAGGAACGTAAATTTTGTCGGAGTCTTTTTTAATGGTTATTGTAAAAAATCTTGTTAACCATAAAATACTTCAAAAGTCTAAGTTCTATATGAGTAATCAATTATATTTTTCCATCCTCAAAGAGGCTGTAGACAAGGACACCCAATCTCGCTATATCTATTTTTACTTTGCGCAGAAATCCTAGGCATTCTAATTCGAAATGATAAAGAAATTAAAGGTATAGTAATTGATGGGGAAGAATGTAAAATTTCACATTACGCAGATGATACGTCTTTAATGTGTGATGGCACACCTACATCTCTAGATGCTATATCAAAAGATCTAGATAAATACGCACAAATCAATCAATGTAAGTGAAACCAAGTTGATTTGGATAGG
Source organism: Ostrea edulis (assembly GCF_947568905.1). Taxonomy (NCBI): domain Eukaryota; kingdom Metazoa; phylum Mollusca; class Bivalvia; order Ostreida; family Ostreidae; genus Ostrea; species Ostrea edulis. Next base: position 30,487,330 of record NC_079165.1, on the reverse strand, counting down.
TAGTAAAGTTTTCAAGAGATGTTTATGATCACTCAAGATGGAAATTTGAATGGAACCAAACCTCATTTAAACTCTTAGGAATAAAATTCTCTATAAACCCTGACGAAATGATAAATATGAATTACAACAAAAAGCTAGAAAACATACACAAAATACTTCTTCAATGGAAATCAAGAAAATTAACCCCGATTGGCAAAATTGCTGTCATCAAAACACTAATTGTGCCAAAAATGAACCATTTGATATTAACTCTACCAAACCACTCTGATGAATTCATTAAGAAATTTGAAAAAACAAAAACTATTTGAATTTCTGTAGGATGGTAAAAAAGATAAAATAAAAAGGAACACAATTATACAAGAATACAAAGATGGTGGTTTAAAAATGATAGATTACACCAACTTTATCATTGCACTTAAATCTAGTTGGATCAGAAGATTAATCACAGCTCATAATTCTAAATGGAAAATGTTGTTTGAAACTGAGTTTGGAATTTCAATTTCAGGCGTTCTAAACTTTGGCTCAAATTACTTAAAGTTGTTAAAACACAAAACAAGTAACAAATTTTTGATCGATACTCTGCAAAGCTGGATTGATATAAGTAATGCAGACAAATATAATCGTCAAAATATTGCATGTGATCATCTGTGGTATAACCCAAGACCTAAAAGTTGATGAATTACAAATACCCTGTAAAGAGTTCTCGAAGGATAATATAATACACATTAGTGACCTATGTAAATGGACAATTCATTTATGTCATTTACAGAATTTAAAGAGATGTCTACAGGAAAAGTAAACTTCCTCCAGTTTTCAGGTCTTGTTACAGCAATAAAGAAATATATACAACAGAACAATAAGATTAATGTAAAAGATTACAATATCAGATATCCCTTTACTATTGAACTAATATTCACATCTAAGAAAGGTTACAAAGCTATGTATAATGTCCTTATCTCAAAGAGAAAACAAAATCCAACTTCTGAAAATAAATGGATTGAAAATGGTATCAACTTTAGTAGAAAAGAATGGGATACTATTTTATATGCTTCCTTTTAAAACAACTGCAGAAACAAAATTGCAGTGGTTTCAATTCCAAATGCTTCACAGATTATCTGCTATAAACTACTACCTGCATAGATGTGGTATCAAAGACTCTACACTATGCTCTTACTGCAATCATTTGCCAGAGACATTACATCATTTGTTTTCAGAATGTTTTTTAATAAAAGATTTTTGGGTAGAGGTAGAAAATTGGTTAAAGTCTACATTAGTTATTGATGTAAACACAAGCAGAAATTCAATTTTGTTTGGTAAATTGAATAATGTTAGATTACACCGTCTGGAAAATCTTATAATTCTAATAATCAAATACTATATTTATACAAACAAGTTTACCCCTTAGAAGAGGTTGAACTTTGAGACCCTAAAAAGAATGTTGAAAAACTTATTTTACTGAAAAATTATAAGTACAACGAATTTAACAAATGTTTGAAAAATGCCTTACAAAAAATTGAACATTCATCATAAGCTATGAAAAGCCCTGTTTCTCTCTATGTGTTGCATTATGCAATAGATTTCCTTTATTTTTCACAAAGAAACAGTTTCATGAAATTGTTATGAATACTATTATATTGTTACAACCAGTTTCGTGAAATTTTGATAATGCTGTTTAATGAAAATTGCAATTTTCTGACGTTGATAACGGGTATATTATAATTTACTAATACCGCAACATACTTATTGCATCACTTTTATTTGTTACTAAGATATATTATTTGAAGAATCAACACTCAAATATAAGATTGAACTTATAATCCTAAAAGGGTGGAATTACCTTAAACTTCACTTCCGACTGATCCCCCTCCACTTATAAAAATGATGCTACATTGTATGTGCTTGTATTTTTATTGTAAAACAAGAAAGAATTCAAAGTGGTTGTGCCCCCCCCCCCCCCCCCCCCCCCCCCCCCACACACACACACACACATTTCCAAGGTGGAGCTACGCCGTTGACATTGTTACAAAGTACAATGTGAAAATTGTTTAATTAAAATTTTCGAAAATTTACCATGCAATTTCATACCCTGAAAAAATAGTCAAGGCTAAAATGCTGTTTATTGGGGGTTTTGGAGTTACTTCCTTCATTCAACCCCCCCCCCCTCCCCCACCCCTATCCCTATTAGCAGTCAAAACACGGACAGTCACGGACGCACGGAAATAGATAAAAAATAGTACAAGTCACGGATTCTTTTTGCACGGAAGATAAAATTTTCCGTGCATTTTTTTTAAAATATAGAACACGCTATATTGATTTGTGACCTCGAACATTGAATTTTTGTTTGTGCATGTAGGTAGGAGATTATCAGTCACGGACATTTTCCGTACATTGTGACGTCACTGTAATTGCTTCATAAAATTGTAAACATGCAAAATTTACACAAATTACAGACGGAAGACTATTTTCTTTCATAATACAAGTATACTATTTTGTTTTAATCGTTATTTCTTATAATTCTTCAATAAGAACAATTTGCAGAATTTCCGTAATTTTGGTATACATGAATCCGTGACTAAACAAATCGTCCGTGATTTAAAATCGTCCGTGAATCCGTGACCAAAAAAAAAAATCATTCGTGACTTTAAAAAAAAATATGTACGTGATTTGTTTATGCAATTTCCATGATTTTATGTGTTTACTACGAAAGCCTATTAGTATCACGTAAAAAAATTAATTCACTTTCCATTATCTCGAGAAAAGATCTCGTAATTAAAAGATAGTAACTCGAAATTACGAGAAAAGATCTCGTAATTACGAGAAAATTTTCTTGTAATTACGAGAAAATATTGATATAAAGTCGAGTTGCACAACTTATGGATAATCTGGAAACGTTTGATACTATTTCCCTCGAAATGATCTTATTCAAAGTGTGTGTGACGGTACATATTGTCGTCCGATGTCGAATGATTTAGAAATGCTAAATACATGTACCTATAATTTTCGTTCCGGGTTATCATTTACGTTCCGGTCCGCGTAAGTTTAGTTCCGGTCATAATCACACTTTTAGAAACATGAAATGGATATGTTTACGCACATTTCTTGTGGGTTTTATTTCTTTCATCGGGTTATACAATAATCAAAGATTAATATCATTAGAACCGGAATATTTATACGTCTATTTTTGTGTTTTCAAAATTTGTCGGATTATCAGGTGTTTATTACGGAGGTTTGATCTCCAATTCAAAGGATTGTAAGCTGGAGGTGTGAAACCTGTTTATAGGTAGATAGAGTTGTTACATGACTTCTTCTACAATATGTACCGACACAAACCCTCACCATTAACGTGTGATATTGAGCACAATGCTCTAACCACTCGGCCACGGAGGCCCCTGTACCAACGGACAATATGCACCGTGAGGGTACGTGCATATTGTCGCCGAGGATGATATGTTCAAATTCATACAGTTACACTAAGCATTATGATAGTTTAACCTTATTATTAGCTTATATCATCGTAAAACTTGTAAAATTTAATTGATTTGATTAATTGATAGTGCAGAAACCTACAATAATAAATCGTCGTTTTCTTTCTTTTGTACTTTTTAAAAATGCATGAATAAACTTTCGTTCGGTAAGTTAACTTTCTAAAAATTCTATTGGTCTACTTGGCATGCTTTGAATGGAAAATGATTTCTTATACTTTAAACAGCATCCAAAACACACTGACGGAATGAGAAGAGGAGAGCTCATATAAAGAAAGATATCATATGACCAATATTTACATATTTTTCTCGTAATTTCGAGATAATTATCTCGAAATAACGAGATTTTTTCTCGTAATTACGAGATAGGGGAATGTAAATTTATTTTTTATATGATACTAATAGGCTTTCGTAGTTTACAGATGTAATAAATAATAATGATAAATGTGTTTCTATTTTCCAATTTTTTAAAATCCCAATGATCCGTAAATTTTGTTAAAAACGAACAAGTCCATATTTGGAGTTATTACTGTCTGTAAGTAAACTAAGTTAACGTTACCATTCAACATTATACGTAACAATGTAAATGAAATATTCTTGTAATTATTTACGTGCATTTTGTGTTATTATTCCGGGTATTACAAGTCAGTACACATAATAAATACACTTTTTTTTAAATTCACGGAAATTTTTATCATCTGTGCAAAATGAATCCGTGATTTATATTATTTATCGTTATTTCTGTAAATCATGAAAATTGCATACAAATCACGGAGAGATTTTTTTTTTCATTCACGGATACTGAAGTTTATGGAAATTCTGTAAATTGAAGGATGTATAGATGAAATAATGATAAAATACTTGTGTTACGAAAGAAATATAGTCTTTCGTCTGTAAATTTTACATGTTTATAATGTGATGAAGGAATCACGGAAATATTGCATACAAATCATGGACAAATGTTTGTGACGAGACAATTACGGTGACGTCACAATGCACTGAACATTTCCGTGACTGATAGATTCAAAGTATGTTCAAAGTCACAAATCTATTATTTAAAAAAAATGTGCGGACAATTTTATCGTCCGTGTAAAATGAATCCGTGATTTGTACTATTTTTTTTTCTATTTTCGTGCTCCATGCGTCCGTGACTTGTCCGTATTTTGTATCGTCGATAAATGGCATTGTGATTTACTAGTTATTTAGACGTTTAAAAGTGTGATCAGTGCTTATTAGGTCAGTGCAATTCTAAGTAGATGAGTCTAATTATTTTCCAAAATGGTGCCTTACAAATTGACATTTGACAATCAACATGCAACATGATCATTGAAATGGCTTTGCACTGTATTGAAATGAAATAATAAATCAAATACATGTAATCACTTACTATGGTGTTAAAATTGTATCACTACAAAAAATCGCTGAAACCTTTGAAATCGACTTGACCAACGTGGATATTTGAAGAATAGCGCCAACAGCTACTTCTCCGTTGCGAACAAAGTACGTCGCCCTTGACAACAAACGAGAATCAGGCCATCTAGTGACGAGAAGTAAACAGTAGTTATCTCCCATTATCATTAATGCTGTTTCTGTAGACCCCCCCCTCTCTCTCTCTCTCTCTCTCTCTCTCTCTCTCTCTCTCTCTCTCTCTCACTATCTCAAATATTCCAGCCCAACGACAATATTCAGGACTTCACGCTTTCTTTCTTTTCTTTTTTTTTCAAGAAAATTTTGATTATTAAAATACCTTCTGAAAAATTCTGGTTACAGGTGAATTCATAATTGCTTACTGCGCTTGTTCAGCTTGTTCAGTGGCGGATCCGGAGCAGGATTACTGGGGTTGCAATCATTAATGTTCACCCCATTTGAGTTCATTTTGAGGTTTGCAGTGAGTTTTTTCACCTCAAGTTTTCACACGCGCGAAAGGGAATTCGACATTGCTCTAAACCTCCCGAAAGTTTTCAAGCGATGAAATAGACCACAATGTAAGAAAGAAAACAAACATAAATGTATTATCATAAATGAAAATTGTCCGCCTCCGTACTCTCATTTTTGCTATTCCCGGGTATTTAACATCATAAACGAAAGTAGGTTTTTAATTAACTAAGACGTTAAGATATAGAATGATTGCTCCTTCGCCAAACTCTCGGTATTTAGAAGCGATAATCACGGGTCTTTCGAATATGACCTTAAAAAGGAATGTTCCGTGTCGTGGCAGGCCGTTGGTACGATAAAGAACTCTCTTTGCTACGGCCCTGAGCGCTAAGCATAGGTCTAAATTTGTGGTACTTCACCTAGAGCTGGTGAGTGAAAAATTCTCAACGAGACGTAAAAAAAAACAAAAAACAATTAATCAATCAATCAATTCAACATATCCACATTAATAATTGGCGGATTTAAGTGCAACCCCCCCCCCCCCCCCAATTTTCAAATTTATGGTAAATCATAGTGTCTTGTGTAGAAAAATTGTAAACGATAAAAGAAGCAATAATTTCTTCCACTCTCGGAGGAATAAATGACAAAGTCTTTTGATATTGGGAGAAGTTATATTTTTTGCAAAAACCCTTAAAGTTTGCGTCATTTTTATTAATTTCATCATATTAAAAATGACAGAAAATAGTAAAAATTACTACATAGGAAACGTATTTCAAGCCCTATGAAATCTGTAAAATCCAGGAGCTTTGTCCCCTGGGCCCCCACCAGGGCTTTGCCTGGACCCACTGGGGGCCTCAAGGCGGTCCCCAGACCCCCAGCCCCAGAAAAAGTTGTCCCCCCCCACCGCAATTCCTGGACCAGCCCCTGCATTTAAACGATCTTTTTAATTAATTCCTATAACAAAAGCGTTGTAAATAATTAAAGATACCTTCAATTGAATTAAAGAGATTATCAAATCATTTATACCGAGCTCCAAAATAAATTTAGCGAGTGATCATTCCAACACACTGATGCGCGTTCATCAATTAAATTGATGAGAGCAATGATTGATTTGGTGCGCGCATCAATGGCAAATAAAACTTCAAATTACTCGCCCTTGATTACAGGTGGCGCACGATCCGTTAACGTCCAAGGCGTTTCTAACCTCAAGTTTAAGAGAGCGTCGGAAGGACACGTTTAGATTAGAAAGTTGTTGAATATTTAGTAATGACGGCGGATTACGGTTCGTAGGACCTCACTGCGCTTAGAGACGAACTTAGAAAACGCATTGCAAGACTCTCTTGGCGGAAAGGAAAGCACGTTGAGAGTTTCAGCTGTAACCGAATTTTCTCTGTCACATCGATTAAATAAAGACATTCAATACATATTGAACGTTTTTCATTATAAACTACTTCGTGGTGAACCTTACATGCTTAAACAGTAGTTTAGGTTGAATATATAATATAAAATACATCATGATTCTTTATTAGTTGTTGAATTGCTTATGTTTAAAACAATATGTGCCCCCCCCCCCCTTCTCGATCGAAGATTAAGAATATCAATTATTAAATATATCCATATATATCTGAAATTCTATTATTAAGCTGTTAAAATGTGTAGTAATAGTGAATGTATATGTATAACTTCTCTTTATGAAATAAAATTCACGATAGAGAAGGCACATGTGTACAGAGTACATAATATATCATACCACATTAAACAGTTTATTTGCGTGTTGTAACTTATATCACTTACGTGATGACGTCACGATAGGTAAACAGTTTGCGGTTAACTTTTTTATTAGTCCATAGGGCAAGCGAGAGCATAAAAATTGGCAGGTCAAATAAATTTTACTACCCCATATGCTAGCTGTACAATAATGATTCAAAATTTTGAGTTTCTACATTTTAATTGAATATTACAATTTGGATTGCAAGTTGAAGACGGAAGTTCAAGCTTTCAACTTCTAAATTCACGTCTCCATCTGTATACTATGATTGATATATACTATGAGTTGGTTGTACTCTGCGTGAAAAGCACGACTGTATCCTGCGTATAGGAATGGTTGTATCCAAATGACGTGTGTCCATGGTGTTGCAGGAAACTGATGTAAGCCTACAGACATGTAATTTGACCCGTGTTTACTTTCATGTATAAGGATTTATCATGTTTATATGTACCATGACAGTTCATGATATGATTGATTTAATACTAAAATACATCACTTAACAAATGTAGTACACTTTTCAATTTGAATACTTCAGATTGAAATTGCAGTTACAAGTGAATATTGAAAAACGTAATGCAATGATTTTTTAAAATAAAATCCACAATGAACAATAGGCCTATGTGTGGCTTTTATTATAAACACACCATTGTATATATGATAGTGAAATTTGTAATTTACTTCACTTGGATAAATTTATAGCTTTATGAATTTGCATTTAATTTTGATAAAAGTAGATATGATTCAAATTTTATTTCTAAAAAATTCAGAAATATCTTAATCTCTTGAGATGCATTTTTCTTCTGGTTTGCGTCAACAGTTAAAATTGGCTAGGATTGGTATTCGTTTCTTTGACGTATTGGACTGTACTTCCGTGGGTCAGTTGATAAACATGACATAACAACATAACTATGATAATGCAAACTTTGATAAGTTATGAAAGTTTGACAATTTCATCTCATATTTTGATTAATTTCATACGTATTGACTATTGAAGAATCCAGACTCGTTTTCTCTGAAATTCAAACAATATTTTACAACTTTTGGAATTATAACAAAATTAACAATGAAAGTAAAGTGTTGGAATTAATTTACAATCCAGTCATCAAATAGGAAAACAAGACCTAAGAATATTCACTGTCTTACAGTTACAGTCTGATTATAGCCACCCCTCCATTACAGTCGCGTCGTCGTACCGAGTGACGGCGGAGGGGTGGGGGTGGGGTGGGGGGTGCTATTAGCAATCGCGTTCATTCATATTTTGACGACCTTGGTTAACTCTAAAATTAATTTTTAAATGACATCTGAAATGTATTTTTGTACCATACTTGGTTTATATATTGATGACTCAAATTTCCCGTTTGATTATAGATCTAGTCTAGAAGGAGGGGGGGGGGGGGGGTCATAGAATTATACGATCATTGATGACTGTATCACTGAGGATAGATAAAATTTCAGCATAAAACATTCATGCAGAATATTACGATCTACAGAGCAAATGTTTAATCCCCCGTAAATACTTTCTGCAACAAAGTCGTCATCAGATACCTGTGAAGTCGGACTGAACTGAAGACTGAAGTTTATAGCGCACGACGCTGAGCGGAACTTAAAACGATCGTTGTCGCTGTCACATTTGATGACAATGAACCAATTTATTTTTTTAAAAGCTTCATATCTCGGGAATTCTACCCCCACTCCCTATTTGCACAACAAAAACCTTACACTCTCTTATAAATCTTATGTACACCGGAAGTCATCAAGGACGTAAACGAGTCTTGCGCCACCTATGTTTGAAATAGGGGAAACAACTGACAAATATTCGCAATTCAATTGATGAGAGCAATAATTGATTTGGTGCGCGCATCAATTCAACGAATGAGAGCAATTACTGACTTGATGATATCTTCAAATAATTAAAGATATCTTCAATTATTTAAGTTTATGTTAATTTGGCGCCCCATAGCTTTGCAATGAAAATATGGATTAAAAAAGCAAATTTTCTAATTCATTACCAGTTATATATGAAATGCAAAATTCTCAACTTTCAAGCTGCAAACAAGAAACTTTTAAAGACACTTTTCATTGGGTGATTAAAATGCTGGATCATGAGGACCACATGCACAACAGGCGGGGACAACGGTGTACAGTGGACACTCCTGACGCAGCTTGGCGATCTCGACTTTGCCGATGTCCTGGCTCTCCTCTTGCACAACCACAGTCAGATGCAGGACAAGACAACTTGCCTTGCAGCAACATCAGCAGGAACGGGTTTCAAGATCAATGGTACCGGAAGAAAACAGAATTAAGATCAACAGCACTGCCGAATAATAATATTCATAATAATTTTTATTTTTAAAGTCGGATATACATAATCAACAAATAACATTAGCTATATACATGTACTAGCTATTTTACCGACTTCCACGGATGTTTGCGCTAGGGGGCCTTTTAGTGAGAGGAAACCGGAGTACCCGGAGGAAACCCACGTGTTCGAGTGGGCGACCACCATATTCTCTCACATACAACCACTTCCGATTACGGGGATCGAACTCGGGTCGCAGCGGTGAGAAGCGAGTGCGTTAACCACTCAATCACCCGTCACATCCAGTGAAGAGCCCATCAGAGAAGTTTTTAAGTCCTTCGTTTACCCGAGGAGTGTGGTTCACAGGCAGGGTGGTACAAACCGGGGTATCAAGTCAAGAATCGGTAAGGCACGAACAGCGTTAACCATGCTCAAAAGCAGCTGGGCCTCGAAGAACATCTGTATGACCATCAAACTGTGGATCCTCAACTTCAATGTTAAGTCCATCATACTATACGGAGTGGAGACACGGAGACTGTCTAAATCAACCCTGTAGAAGATCCAGACATTCCACAACACCTGTCTCAGACACATCTTAACATCCCATGACCTGAAAGGATCACAAACGAGGAACTGTGGAGGGGAGCTTCAGTTTTGAACACATTTAATATCCCAGTCAATGGATCGGATGAATATGAGTTACCTCACCTCTACTGGTTTCCTAAACTACATAAAAACCCTTACAAACAAAGATACATGGCTGGATCCAGTAAATGTTCTACCAAGCCCCTATTTTTGCTTCTCACGAAAATATTAACAGCTGTGAAAGAGAAACTTCAAACGTACTGTGCGACTACATATGCCAGAAGTGGTGTAAATCAAATGTGGATTTTAAAAAATTCTATAAATCTTTCAGTAAACTTGAAATCGCAAAACTTTTCTCAAATCAACAACATCAAAACCTATGACTTTTCAACACTTTACACTACCATTCCCCACGATAAATTAAAGACTATACTTTTTGACATCATAGACAGTTGAAGCAACAAAAAATGGAAAATGAAAATTTAATATCTAGTGATTTCATCCAAAAAAAAAAACCCCACTCTTTTAAACGTCTAGATCTGATTTCACGCACAAGTACTCCGAAATTGAAATAAAAAAAATATGCTGGAGTTCCTCATTGACAATATATTCGTGCCTTTGGTGATCAGGTCTTCCAACAGTCTGTTGGAATCCCCATGGACACGAATTGTGCTTCTTTGTTAGCTGACCTGCTTTTATATTCCTATGAAGCAGAATTTATTCAAAATCTTCTACGTGAGAAGAAAAAATCTTTTGTTGTGACAATCGACATTTAGATATATGTAAAACTTACACGGTACCAATTTTGATGCACCAGATGCGCATTTCGACAAATAATGTCTCTTCAGTGATGCTCAACCGAAATGTTTGAAATCCGATATAACTATGAAGTTTTAGAGCTAAGTATAGTCAAAAACAGCGTGCCAAAAAAGTGGAGCCAAATTCGTCCAAGGATAAGAGCTATGCATGAGGGAGATAATCCTTTCTTTTGAAATGAATTTCTAAATTTTATAACAGCAATTAAATATACATCCGTATTTTCAAGCTAGTAACGAAGTACTTAGCTACTGGGCTGTAGAGACCCTTGGGGACTAACAGTCCACCAGCAGAGGCCCCGACCCAGGGGTCATAATGTAAAACTTATACGGTACCAATTTTGATGCACCAGATGCGCATTTCGACAAATAATGTCTCTTCAGTGATGCTCAACCGAAATGTTTGAAATCCGATATAACTATGAAGTTTTAGAGCTAAATATAGCCAAAAACAGCGTGCCAAAAAAGTGGAGCCAAATTCGTCCAAGGATAAGAGCTATGCATGAGGGAGATATATATATATATATATATATATATATATATATATAGTTTGCCAATACAACCTATCATTGGGTCAAATGCTGTCTGACGTGTTTCATGTACCGATTCTTAGACCACTGGCACACTTGATTTTGACTACGGATAACTCGTTTACCTGATCAAGATATAGGGGTCAAGGCAGGTGTGACCGGTCAATAGGCGATGCTTACTCCTCCTAGGTACCTGATAGGCTGATACCACATCTGATGTGTCCAGGGGTCCGTGTTTGCCCAACTATCTATTTTGTATTGCTTGTGAGATTTATCGATGTTCGTTATCTTCACCGTTCATCGGCGACGTATTATCTATTAACAATAATAATGTTCATTCATATGTCGATTCATTATATCCCAGTGAACTCGAGATAAAAGACGCCACAGAGTCGTCCACTTTTGCTTCATGCTTAGATATTTTATTGAAAGTAGATATTAACGGCAAACTAACAACTCAACTTTATGATTAACGGGATGATTTCAACTTCTCCATCGTCAACTTCCCATACTTATGTAGCAATATTCCATTATCACCTGCATATGGTGTTTACATCTCTCAACTGATTCGATACTCAAGAGCTTGTTCTGCGTATGGTCAGTTTTTAAATCGTAGCAGGCTACTGACAAACAAGTTGATGGTGCAGGGGTTCCAACAGTCTCGTTTAAAGTCAGCATTTCGCAAATTCTATGGTCGTTATAACGATCTAGTTTGCCAGTACAATCTATCATTGGGTCAAATGCTGTCTGACGTGTTTCATGCCGATTGTTAGGCCGTTCTTGGCACACTGATTTTGACTACGGATACCTCTGTTTACCTGATCAAGATATAGGGATCACGGCGGGTGTGACCGGTTGACAGGGGATACTTATTCCTCCTAGGCACTTGATCCTACCTATGGTATATCTAGAGTTCTGTGTTTGCCCAACTCCCTATTTTGCATTGCTTCATTGCCCCCGCCCCCCCCCCCCCCCCCCCCCCCAGCATGTCTTTCTTCAATAGAACAATGATGGGGGGGAAGTATCATTATATGCCTCAGCCATTTCATGACGAGGCCTAAGAATCATATAAAAGTTGAAAGTCCAAGAGGGGATCATAAATAGCGTCGATGTATTATTTTTAAAAGTGGATTTTAAAGAAAAATTTCACGTTATTTAAAATAAATATGATAGTTTATTCAATCATACAACTTTCACAAGCAATATCTTTAAGTTAAATGAAAAAATTAGAATACATACATTCATTGCTCTATTCTATTGTACTGTGTTGGTCCATACATGATCATAGTCAAAATGTAACCAACAAAACATGCAATATGTTCAAGCTAATCAATACTGCTTGTAAAGCATTTTAGTTTGCCATCAAATGCGTTAAAATAACATGATATCGAGTTGTTGACATCCTTCAAAATTTAAAGCAATACAATTAGCAATATTTCACCTGATTCAAAGGAAAAATATAAACACCATCTTGTAAATGGGCTGAAAGTTGATAAAATCTGAAGATTAAAAAATCCCTTACTGGGATTACAAAACTCTCCAATATACATATATTGAACAAACTTATGACATAATGCGGAGTAGTCATTGTATCATTTTTCAACATTAATGAAATATGAAAATCAACGAGATAACTTTCATTATTCTTTTTTTATTTCTTGTTAGAATAAAAAGTTCTCGCGTAACTAAAGGTCAAGCAAAATACGCAAAAACAGCACATGGACATATACAAAATACATGTGTAAATTGTGCACTTATGACAAATGCCCATTATATCATAACACGAATTGCAGGAGGGTTCCAAAGAAATATACCAGCACCCTGGAGAAATCCGGAAAGGTCAACAACAAAAAACCCTTCAGAACTACCAGTGGTGGACAGGGCCTACCGGAGAGTCTGAGATGACTGCAAAAATATTAATTCATAAACTACTTTAAATATTTCTTTACAATGCTGTAGAACTAAAGAAAATAATACATTTGTATTTAGGAAATAAATAAGAGGCCAATGATCCACATCGCTCACCTGATCGAGTTAACTTGGCCCATATTTTAAGATTTTCCCCCTATCTATTCGCATGTAAAACTTTGATCCCTAATGTGGCCCCAATTTACTCCCCAGGGCCATGACTTTTTACAAACTTGGAAGCTGTCATGTAAACTTTTCTGGCCCAATGGTTCTTTGGTCATTATTTTAACAAACCTGAATCTGTATTATATCAGGAAGCTTTCATGTAAATTTCAGCTCTTCTGGCTCAGTGGTTTTTGAGAAGATTTTTAAATGTCCCCATCCTATTTTTGTGATTTTCTCCCCTTTGAAGTTTATTTGAACAAATTTAAAAGCCCTTTACCCGAGGACGCTTTTTGCCAAGTTTGGTTGAAATTAGCCCGGTGGTTCTGAAGAAGTAAAAAATATAAAAAGTTTACAGAAAGACAACAGGCGAACAGAAAAGCTCACTTGAGCTTTCAGCTCAGATGAGCTAAAAAGCATTCACAACTTCTAAAGTTCTACAGATTGCTGCCTATAAAGTACATCCCAATGAACATCTTTTAAAACAAAATTCACTAATCATAAGATAGATTTGCAATTAAATATATTTGGAATGAAAAATTTGGTTTTGTCATTGTCCTTGATATCAGGAAGAAAAACCACAGATCTCGAAATGTTGTCATGATCTTTAGTCATGTTTTGTCTGGCCGCACAATTTCCACTGGCTATCAATTTCCTCCCTTTCTGACCACAGACAGCTGGTACGGTAGGCCTTTTTCCCACAGCAGACAGGCTATCATCAAGCAGCTTGCTCAAATCAAGTGGAGGAACTTGATGGACACAGGCAACTGGTACAGTAAACTCTTTACGCTTTCCCAATCCTTTCTCTGGGTCATAAACCTCATCAGAGTATTTAACCTTTTCTTGTACCCCCACGGGAGGCAAGCTGTCATTTTCCACCTTTCGGAAAACAAGATTCGGAATTTTGAAGGCTGGTTTGGGTCTCTGGAGTTTAAGCATTGGTGTGGACCTTGGAGGTAATCCTGACAGAGCACTGAGCTCAGTCTCCAGCACTTTGACTTTACTTCTCTGGATTCTCTCCTGAGTTACCAGCATCTCATGAAGCAGGATATCCTCTTGAGATGCGTGCAAAGGTACACCACGCCCAACAGTTTTATTTACTGACTTGATCTTCTTTGCCTGAGTCATCTTTCTGGAAATCAACACTTTGTGATATTTCCTTGCCTCTGCCAGATTTTTCTGTTGCTCTTCCACCTTCATTTGTCTTTGCCTCTTGCTGTCCTTGACGCTAAGTAACAACTTGTTACATTCCTGGTCTTCCAGCATTAGCTTTTTCAGATCGCCATCATGATTCTTTAGGTCACAACTGTCCAAAGAACATGTGATCGTGTGTGTATTACATTGCATGGAAATAATTCGGTATAGAATGTCATTGAATAGTGTATAAACCTGATAGTTTAAAAGTACAGTAATTAAGCTAACATGTAACAATTTAATAAATTTAATTGATAACTGTTTATCACAAAATAATGTACATTGTATCTGTAAACTTACTCATTCCTTTGAGTTGAAACAACTTTCTTGGCACCAGTGGACTTTTCTGTAATGAATTAAAACAATGAAGAGTTTGTAGTACTAGTAGCTATGATTTAGTGCACACTTAGTTACAGCAATATTACTGTTAGCTGAAGTGGAATATAAATGAAAACATGAAGACTTGGTTTATTTCAGCTATATTTACAAATACAAACCCAAGCACTTTACAAGGTTTCAATAAATACATGTATAAGTCGGTACCTATAGCAACTGCCTGTCTTGTTGTTTTTATCTTCTGTTTTGAGTTTCCTCTGATCATGGCAGTCGTGCTATGAGTTGACGCTCGGGTGTGGGCAGTTGGAAAAGGCAGTGGTAACGCTGCAGGTCTTCGTGGAGTTTGCAGGTTGATGAAATCAATGGTGTTCACAGACACTTGTCTGATGTTTCTCACTGTGAATCAGTATTTCATTTGATTATTCATGTATATATATATACACATCACATAATTTGAAGACCTCATTAATTAAACCACATAGCCCCAGTTTCCTCCCAGATTACAGGAAGGACATGACAAGGAAGATCACTGACAACATATTGAGCCTGTCTGATTTATAATTTAAATTACTTAATTAACATGTTACTGAAGGATAGAAATTAACAGTGTAAAATTAGTACATATTGTAAAAGACATCACCACCTCCCTCTTCTTTCTCTCTTCTAGAAAATTTCTAGATTCGCGCAATATCTAAAATTTTCACCTACTCAGATGTGGTTACTTTGATTGTTTGGTTAGTGTCAGATGTCATTGATATGATTAACTAAATCAAAATATATATATATATCCCCTGTGTCTGAAAAAAAAACCACCTCTGTATATTAGGATTCACTTACACTACAAACAATGGGTGTTGTAAATTTGAATATAGTGTAACATTATTTATCTATTTAATAAAACCTGTTGGTTTGGTAATTGAATTTGAATATGAAAATTGATATAAATACTCGCTGCTTTAGAAAGTTAAAGAATTATTTCAGGCTACCTGTTGTCTGAGAACTTTGATCCTTTTTATTCTGTTCCATCTCCCTATGGAAAAGTAAGAAGAAAACAATGATCATCCTTTTTATTGTCGTAATATTGGATTTAAGTAACATTTTATCAGATACGAACTATCGCATAACATTACAGGGTCATAGCCGAAGGGGGTAGTCGGGGGACGTGCCTCTCAATTTTTTTTTTGGAGGGGCGGGGGGGGGGGACATCACCTTGTATGTGCCCCATTTCCACTCTTCAAATGAGATTATTTTTAATGCTTAGCTATTAAGGATATAGTATTGTTTTGAGTAGTTGTAATAATCATGACAGGTACGGTAGAATCATGGAGTAAGCTTGAACTTGTGTAAATGGACGCCCCTCTTCACGTGTTATGGTTTGTTTGTGTTTTATTTTTATGGTTTTTTTAAAAAAATAAGTTTACAAGAAGTTTAGACAACTTAAACTTCCCGACTGATACCCCTCCACTTATAAAAATGATACTACGTGCCTGTATTTCTATTGTAAAACAAAAAAGTGGTTGCCCCGCCCCAAACTTCCAAGATGGAGCTACGCCGTTTGTTACAAATACAAAGTACAAAGAAAAAATGTTTAATTAAAATTTTCGAAAATTGACCATGTAAATCTCATACCCTGAGAAAATAGTCAAAACCAAAATGCTGTTTATTGGGGGATTTTGGAATTACTTCCCTCATTTATCTGCCCCCGTCTTTCACCCCCCCCCCCCCCCTCCCTTAATCATAGGCGCTCTCCAGCTTAATTGTTAAATATATATATATAATTCCAATGTTATTTATTTTTTTGATTGGACAAAAATAAAGCTGAACAAGAGTTTACACATCAATAAATCCAAAAACGCGATGTATTCATACACGCCTGAAAACAAATAGCATAGTGCGGGGAAACTATTAAAATTTTTGCAATTGAATTATAAGAATCAAACATTCTGTTTGAAGAAGCTTCGCACTTTTATTCAGTTTGTGAGTAAAATGTCCGGAGTTTACACATCGATAAATTCTTCAAAAAGAACGTTATGTTTATAGTATAGAAGATATATATATATATATATATATATATATATATATATATATATATATATATATCCTGGCGTCACCGGTTTTCGATAGTGCAGTGCTATTTTTACATATTTAATATATTCAGCAATTTATTTCTCACCTGAATTTTATCTGTTCTAATTAATTTACTCTATCTAATGCATATATGTTGATTTTTGTTTAAAACCATCAAAATCTAGGTAGCATTTCAACTTTCGTTAGATCCGCCATAATCAAATTTGTTTTCACTGACGTCACCTATTTTCGATAGTAAGTATGGCGCGCTGTTAGTGTAAAAACAACATTGAATAGAATGATTCTTTTATTCTTATTTTTTCGACCAAATTGATTACGTTAAATAATGAACAAATAGAGCAACTTCAAACAATTTTAAATAGTGGTGAAGGTCCTGAAGACACACGCCCAATGTTATTACGCCCATTCATCATATTTTAAAGTTGTCTAGGGGACTTGGAAACATTTGGCAGTAACAATTCACCATGGACACTCATTCCACATTTTACCGACTGGAAAGCATTGCCCAAGGCCTCTGGATCATCATTCTTATAATTTCCTCTCTGGATGGAAAATATCTGCAAAGAAATAAACAAGAAATCAATAAAAACAAATTTTAAAACAGAGAATTTTTTTAAAAAACGTATGGTAATATGACTATAATGCGTTTCCATACTGTTCTCTTGAACCGATAGTTCACCCAAAGAGAGGCTTATCTATTTTTAGAACACAACATTGAGTTTATTATCAGACGACAGCATAGGTGAATAGGACACTGCTTTCAATGGAAAATAATCAGATTTTCATTGTGGTTTTTTTGGCATTGGGAAAAATGGAGTTTTCAGAATAGATGCATACAGAATTGTAGTCTTACCTCTTTGAAAAGCGTAATTCTCGATCTTTTTGGCTATCTGACACTTCTTGTTACTGACGCTGATTTTGGGAAAAACGTTCCGAAAAATGGCATTACAATTATCGAAAGATCGTTAAAAATAATAATCTATCGAAATTAGGATACTATCGAAAATAGGTAACGGCACAATATATTAACAATTAAGCTGGGGAGCGCCTATGCCCTTAATATTCCCATTAGCATTGTGATTTACCATCTATATTCATTTAGAATCTAATATCATTAATTACTAGCATTGATATATTCGTTAATACATTAGAAAATGTGATCAGTGCTTATTAGGTCAGTGTAGATGAGTCTAATTATTTTGCAAAATGGTGCCTATCATTTGTGATTTGATCATCAACATGATCATTGAAATGGCTTTGCATTGAAATATCGTCAAGAGAATAAATCAAATAATCACTTACTCTGGTGTTAAATTGTATCACTACAAAAATCGCTGAAATCTTTGAAATCGACTTGACCAACGTGGATATTCGAAGAATCGCGCCAACAGCTACTTCTTCGTTGCGAACAAAGTACGTCGCCCTTGACAACAAACGAGAATCGGGCCATCTAGTGGCGAGAGTAAACAGTAGTTATCTCCCATCATCATTAATGCTGTTTCTGGAGACCTCTCTCTCTCTCTCTCTCTCTCTCTCTCATATTCCAGCAGCCCGACGACAATATTAAGAAATTCACGCTTTTTTTTTTAAATTCAAGGATAAAATCTCAAGCTCCGGTCAGCTCAGTAGGCCTATATTCCGTAACGCTACAACTCCAATATCATTATTCGTAGGGGAAAGTAGTCCACCTATCACCACTTCGCCGCGAGTTACGTCCCTTTGCGGGGTCAGCCAAAGGTCAATCGGTGAAAAACCAAGTTTTCCTTCTTTACCTTACCAAATGTAAGATGCCATTACTTTGAATTTTAGCCAATTACCAAGTTTTCATACAAGTTAATGGGTTGCCCCAATCTGGGGCATATTGTAGTTGACTGCAATTGATGGAAATATAACAGGTGTCAAAGCTACAGATAGGAAAATTACAAAGGCCAACGTAGGGAAATACGATTTTTATCCGGGAGATGGTGGACAAGGGACGTAACTTTCGCGAAGTGTTGATACGTGTGACACTGTACGGAGTTTGGAAAAATCTGTGCATTCATTAGCGTGTGTTCAGTGGCGGATCCGGAGCAGTTCTTCGGCCTAGGGTTGCACAAATCTTACGAAAATGTTCATTTTGAGTTTTGCAGTGAGTTTTTCACCACAAGTTTTCACATGTGCGTTAGGAATGTCGACGTTAACCTAAACCGCCCGAAAGTTTTCACGCGATGAAATACATTTTGAGAAAGAAAATAAACATAAAGTTTTCAAAAAACAGTGTATTATCATAAATGAAAATTGTACGATATAATACACGTATAAAACGAAATATAGAATACAAAGGCAATCAAAAAAATATACAATACAAATGGACAATTACAGAATACAATGGAAAAATTATACAATTAATACATGAAGAAAATATACAATACAAATGGACATATATAGAATACAAATGAAATATTATGCGATACAAATACATAGAAATCATACAATGCAAATGGACAATCATATATATATATATATATATATATATATATATATATATATATGTATGTATATATTACAAATAAAAATCTATACAACACAAAGAGAAAAATCATACAATACGGACAATAATCTATTATTATAGAAAACAACTGAAAAATATAGAAAATCGCAACTGTTTACATGCTGTGTTTTATGCGTTGTCTTCTGAACAGTCCAATGCGACGGTGCCTGGGAAAGTAAAATGCACATTTTTTTGTTTTGATTTCACGAGTCCAAGAGCTAGTACACGAAATGTCATGTCATGTTGATTAAAAATTCCCAGAACTATTTTATTACAATTTAAGTACTTTTCTAGGACTTCAATTCTTTCACCCCCATTCTGTAGGGACGGGCAAGGGGTGAAAGGACAGGGTAGAAGTAGGCTCTTATTCATGTCCCCACTCCTTCCCTCCCGTTTACATGTGTACATTACCCGCCCACACTGCAAGAACAGCAGAAACGTTCCTCTCCTCTAGCATAGCAGTGGCGAATTTAGGGGGGGGGGGACCAAGAATTTCAGTCTAAAATGCATTAAAATGCACCATCAATCTTTTTGAAAGTTTCACGACCCCCCCCCACCCCCCCCCCCCCCGCACCGCACATGGGAGGGGGTTAATACCCTTCCATGCCCTCTCCCTTCGCCCCCCCCCCCCCCAGTAAAATTTAGATCCGCCATTGCATTATGATTACTCCATGCAGTCCTGGGTTTTTCACACTACGAATGCATTCTGAACACAATTAACCAGTTTCTAGTGTTTGTCACATCTCATTTTGTTTTAAACATAAAGCATAAAATAAGGAACAATAAATAAGAGAAGAACACTTAAAAGTCCAAATAGATAGAATCAATATGGCATGAAAAAACTTCATTACAAAAGTTTGTAGCACCTAGGGATTGTAATTATTTACAGTTATATTCATACTAGATGAAACCCCGCGAAATCACAATTAAATATTAATATTGCATAGAAAAAGGACTTTTTAAATGCGTGTTTGAATTGTTGCACACATGAATTGAATGAACGATAGATTAAATTCAAGTGAATTTAAGAATTTTTAAAAATAATATCGTGCATTAGTTATGTTATATTTATCGATAACATATACAGTAAATAAAACTTTATAATTAGGAAGTCCCTTGGAGTTCCAAATTAAATGTTCCTCGTGTAACATAAATGATCTCTCTCCGTATTGAAAATTAGATAATGATTTTACAAATGCATTAGTAATCCGTCATGCCGAATAGTTGACCATAGACAAAATGAACAGTCGTTCAATTTCAAAATTTGAAACTAATTATTGTGAATGAGTTTATATTATAGTAGCTTTTTGTCTGCTCGTCAAACGCAATAATCGAAAATATAATGCGCTATATCAATGACTAACCGAAAAACTTATTTCTTCTGTAAAATTAAAATCAAGCATCGATAAACAACGGATTTACTTCATAGGATATATCCTATCATCTTAATTTGTCATTAAAAAAAGAAACAAAGAACACTGGCTTAGATTCGCCATTTGGCTTTGAAGCATGTCAGCCACTGTACTCTCATTTTTGCGATTTCAAGGTATTTCATCGAAAACGAAAGTAGGTTTTTAATTAATTTTACTAATCAAGTAAGATTCTATTATAGCTTACGGACTTCACCTCAAATATGAAACAATATTAAAGGTGCAAGCGGTGACTCTGGAGCAAACGTTTCAGAGTTTATTGCCAAAATTTAGTATTGATTTGACAGATGGTTCTCAACTTATTGTAAATGGAGGGTAGATATCGTGCCAATCAAAGATACTCTTGATAAAGTTTTCTTGAGGAGTTCTAAGTTCAGTAATGTTGAGTGTTTATTGTCCATAATAGACAAAATTTTGACTTTTAGAGTATTGCACTTTATGAGGTGCCAGATTAACCTAAACTCAAATAATTAAGAATATCTTTAATTATTAATCAATTTGATTTGCGCCACAATCTCTTCAAATAATCAATGGTATCTTCAATTCTGAATTATTGCGTGCATCAATTGATCAAATATTCTGCTGAATTGATGTGTGCTATAGTTGTATTGTTTCTCTCTTCAAATGAATTGATGATATGTATGGCACGCCAAATTCACAAATATGAGCTAAACATAGTTTCACAGTTGATAAACTAGGTTTATCGACTGTAAACTATAGTTTACGGACCGTAAACTATAGTTAACGACGTTAATCTATATTTCACATCTGTAAACCATAGTTAACAGATAATCTATGTTTCACAAGCGTAAACTATAATTAACAATGAAAACAATCATTAGCGATTGCAAAACATAGTTTATGTGATAAATACGGTTTCACGATTGTAAACTATGGTTTACAAGTCATAGTTTATCTGATAAATATAGTATCACAATTTGTGAAACTAGGATTAACAATTGTGAACTATAGTTAACGAATGTAAATTATAGTTTACAAATGTGAATCTGTATTTATCAGCAAAATCTATTGTTAACGTTTATTTAAAGACAGATAAACTTAGATTAGCATTTGTAAACTATAGTTTACAACCATTAAATATAGTTTTACGGATGAAGACTATAGTTAACTATAGTTTACAGTTCGTAAACTATAGTTTACAGTCGATAAACCTAGTTTATCAACTGTGAAACTATGTTTAGCTCATTTTTGTGAATTTGGCGTGCCATAGATATGCGATAATTCAATTGAAGAGAACAATAATTCAATTAATGTGCGCAATAATTCAATTAATTACACACTATAGTAGTTGTCTGAGGATACTCTAGGTGAAACTACCACTTTTGGTTACCTTTACCACAGGGGCTTGTCACATACATGTATATTTATCATATCAATAAAATAAATATATGTGACAAGTCCCTTTCCTTTCACAAAGCCCAGGATGTATTTTAATATTTATTCATGCATAAATAAATAGACAAAAGAACAGAATATTTTTAAAATAAAAAACACAACATATTAGTTCAGACATAAAATGCATAAGTAAAATGAAATTAAACAAGAGGTACTGTGAGCAATGCTCACTAAGAATACCCCCCGCTTACCCCAATCTCCCAAAGGGTGTTGGTAACAGGTATAAACTACCTTTTTTCTGAGTGTGAAAAACAAATGACATGACAAACCGAACCATATTGCTACTTCGATGTCCAGTGCGCGTGACCTTTGACCTTTTGACCCCAAAATCGATAGGGAACATCTTCATCCCATGCGTAGTCCATATGTATGATATGGTGACTGTAGGTGGAAAAGATAACGCTTTAGAGCCCGGAAACCATATTGCTACTTCGATGTCCAGTGCGCTTGACCTTTGACCTTTTGACCCCAAAATCGATAGGGAACATCTTCATCCCATGGGTAGTCCATATGTATGATATGGTGACTGTAGGTGGAAAAGATAACGCTTTAGAGCCTGGAAACCATATTGCTACTTCGATGTCCAGTGCGCTTGACCTTTGACCTTTTGACCCCAAAATCGATAGGGAACATCTTCATCCCATGGGTAGTCCATATATATGATATGGTGACAGTAGGTGGAAAGGATAATGCTTTAGAGCCCGGAAACCATTGCATCTACAGACGGACGGACAGACAGACGGACAACCCAATTCCAGTATACCCCCCCACAACTTGTTGCGGGGGATATAAATATTGAGCAAGGTCAATGTATCTAGTAACTATTTAATGTTTAATAAATTTCATTTTTTGTTATTGTAAAAATATAAAAAATACTCGATATATTCAAAAACAGCAACGTACAGTTACACCATTGGATATTGTAAAACCAACATAAAATACAGTCATACATGATGTAATTTAACTGCATGACCAAATTCCAATTTTTGTTGTTGTTTTTTTTTTTGTAGAAAATGATAATTATTATTTTTAATATCACTGCTTTGAATGCTATAAACCTTAATTATTATTATTATTATTATTTTGTATTTATAAAAAAAAAACGCAGGAAAAGAACCAGGCAGTATCACTTATGTCTATACTTGGTTCAATCATTATTTTAAGAAAAGGTCTAATGTACCAGGGCAGATAAAGACACCCCACCCTCACCCACATTAAGAAAATTGAAAAAAAAAAAAATACACTGAAAGAGTAAAACAGTTTAAAATCTAATCACCCTCAAATAGATTTTCCATTTCATCTTTATTTTATATTTCATTTTTCAAAGCATATCTAAAATAAATGATATGTCTACAAATTACAGAATGATGAAATGGCAACCAAAAGGCATGCAACTCTTGTTAACATCTTATGAAGATCAGTGTTGGTATCACATGCAAGATATAGCAATAAACATTTATAATGCTTTTGCTCTCCTTGATGATTTCTTAATTCACCTGGTCATTTTAATCAATTTGTACTTTTTTTTTTAATGAATACAGTAATTAAGTATGTTGGAAAAAAAACAAGATGGGTTTGTGAAATGCAAATGCCCCCCCCCCCCCTCGATAATGGCCAATTCCAAAGATGCCCAAGGTCACAAGGACAAATATCTTGGTACCAGTAGAAAGATCTTGGCACAAGAAATGCTCATGTACAATATGAAAGCTCTAATATTTACCATTTAGAAGTTATGACCAATGTAAAAAAAAAATTAAAAAGTAAGTCAAATGTCAAGGTCAAAAGGTTTAGTACCAACGGAAATGTCTTGTCACAAGGAATACTCATGTGAAATATCAAAGCTCTATCACCTACTGTTCAAAAGTTGTAAGCAAGGTTAAAATTTCCAAAAAGTAGGTCAAACTCCAATGTCAAGGTCACTGGGTCAAAAATGTTGGTACCCACAGAAAGGTCTTGTCATAAGGAATACTCATGTGAAATATCAAAGCTCTATCACTTACTGTTCAAAAGTTATTAAAAAGGTTAAAGTTTACAAAAAAGTAGGTCAAACTCCAAGGTCAAGGGTAAAAAATGTTGGTACCCACGGAAAGCCCTTGTCACAAGGAATACTCATTTGAAATATCATAGCTCTATCACTTACTGTTCAAAAGTTATTAGCAAGGTTAAAGTTTCAGACAGAATTACAGAATGACAGACAGGACAAAAACAATATGGCCCCCTGATCTTTGATCTTGGGGGCATAAAAACCCCACTGACTCTTATGTACTTTGAAAAACAAAAGTACTAATCTCAACAAAAAATTGATCAGCAGAATTTAGGCACAAAACACATTATCACAGTCAATCAAAACATTCTTACAGAAATATATTTCAAGATGTCGTCTTTGATAAGTACAAAGACTGGCCTACATTCTTCTTTCTCCCCAACACTTTCAATGAATCATCCATGGTAATATGCATCATACCAAATCTCTCCGGACTTTTTTAGCATCCTAAAATAAAGAAAAATGATAATTATTCTTAAAAAAACATGAATGGTAATGGTGAAAAGTTAATTTGTAAAACATTTGCTGAAAACCTGTTAAACTTGTTGAGCAAACATATTTTAAAATTGTTCAATATTTGAACAGAACCAATTAGCCTCCTAAAAACTTTGCTTGCAATTATTTTAGAAATGTCGCCTGACAATCAGAAAAAACTCTTACATGTTGGTTCATTTTGATGACATACCTGACAATGTCTCCGAAAGCTGTAAAGAGAGGCGAGCATCTGTAGGGCAGGTTATGTTTCTTACACATCGATTTCACCAATGGGGCTATCTTCCCTAGATTGTGCCTTGGCATAGTTGGAAACAAGCTTTAAATGAAAAAATACAATTATAAAGAAATGTCAACAATCAATATTTCACATAAAGATACATTCTGGAAATACAGATATTAAAAAGATTCATATCATGCTTTAATATGGATGCTGGAACAGGCTTCAGCTGGCCAATACACTTACTGGTGCTCTATCTGGAAGTTGAGATGGCCGGTAAACCAGTCGTTGAATGGGGTGGAGTCTACGTTACAGGTGGTAGCCAGCTGTAGCGTAAACCAGTCCTCCTCCTTGTCTTTATCCACTCTCATTGGCAAATGACTCATCTGGGTCACCCAAGTAAACCAATGACTCTCCAGGAATCTAAAAATTGTCAATTTTATTGATGGAAACAATTCAACTTGTCCATTCAAAGTTTGTTTAAAAGAAAACAAAATGTAGAAAAATACAATTAATTCTAAAACTATATTTAATAGTCCCGATTACAAAAAATACATATGTCAGAAATGGTAATTCATCAAAGGATGATGGACATTTAAGGATCTGTGACATGCTTTTCGTATATCAGAATAGCTTCTGCTGATGTTTAATGTCCTGATAACAAACCACTATGTGTAGAGCACCCTCTCTAGATTTTTTTTAACGCAACATTTACCTTATGAACATGTAGAGTCCAAATGCTCCCCATCCTCCATAAAAAGGACCATACAACCAGAAAAATTTGTAGAAGAAAGTTACGGTCATCAGCAAATCCTGTCAAAGTCAAACAAACTCGGTAACTTATCAATATCCAACAAAAAGAGGATGACAGTTGCACTGCTAAGGTTTTAACTTGCTGTTTACTGATTGCACAAGATCAAAATAGCCTGATAAAAAATAACATACCACATAATCTCGTCTCTTAAAAACAAACATAATATTTTCAACGTGGAAATAAATCGGTAACAGCAGAGGAGGTCCCACTGAAAGAAAAAATCAAAATGATTGATACCATTTTTCTAAATCATGTACAGATTTCCAAACGAAAAATTTCAAAATTTCACACCTGCGACAATGTAATTGTAAAGTCTTTATCTTCCATAGTTTACGGTTTATGATTAAAGTTGTGGATAACGCGTGAACAGATAAGCCAAAAATTGTATCTCGTTCTCTTTGATCTAAGGAGACATGTAAAAAAACTAGTGCTTACAGAAAAAGAAGTATGTTTGTTGGAGATTATATGGCATGAATCCTACTTTTCTTCTGCCCCATGACTTAGGTATGTAATCTCCTATTAAGAACAGATAAGCTATATCTACATCTGGATCCTTCTTAATCACGTTTGGTTTTGCATGGTGCTGAAAATGGCGAAAGTTCCACCAATGAGATGAGGCAGCCTGGGAAAAGAATATGCATAAAAATAAATTTGCAATTCATATTTAGAGGTGAACTTGCATAAAATGCATGAACACATCATAAGTAGCGTGAAAGCTGTCTAATCAGAATAAAGTTACATCAGGCTGGATGTCTGACTGCAGTGTCAAAATAAATTAAAACAAGTGAAACTGAATACAGTGGAGCCTCATTAATCTGAATGACTGAAGCACATGTTATATCTGTTTGTAAGTAATCAATACGCTTACTTTGTTGATGTGCAATATGAAATAAAACATTTTGTTTTTTGAAAAGGAATCACTGTCTCTTGTGTTGAGTGTGTGAGGCAAAGCTACTTTGCATAAATTATCATGTTTTCAACAATTATAGATAGTCACCTTACATACCCAACAAACTAGACAATGATTCCTTATATTTATAATAAAAATGAATACTAAAATTGAAATATCCTTGTAGATATTTACATGTATAATTTGTATATTTAATTAGGGCCATCTAAAATATATTTGATTAAAGAATCCAGGACTACAAAAAAAGAAAAGAAAAAATACACAAAACTATACACCACACGCATTAAAAGCAAATAATCAAGCTCTACACATAACTGAATAAAATAAATGCTTATATTTAATATTCTATAATTATCCCAGCCAATATCCTTTCTACATCCAGACACTTTTGAACTTGCTGGCCATACTGTAAGAAATGGATATGAAAAGCCAGATTCATAGAGCCGAGGGTGATTTCATGATGGACATCCGTAGTAATAAAACGGGTATAAAAACAGCATTTTTATAACCATATCATAAATATGTGGTAAAAAAAATTATTTTTCTTCACAACCTATACAAATATTTGTGATTTTTTTCTATTTTTTACGGATCATTTCGATACGGCTTCTTTCTGCATTTGTAAACAAAGCCTATGCAAAAGCGTAATTCAACTTACTCAAATACGACTTTTTTTGCCTTCTTTGTAGGTTAGGTTTTAATGTGTTATCACTTTGTTGCCTTAAACATATTGGTCTTTTATTTCTTAAGGAATTAGCAAGTTCAGATATGCCAAAAACGTTTTGAAACATACACTTATTGATGATACACTTATAGTTGCATAATATATATTGGTAAGAATATTTTAGTTCTTTCTAAACACTTTCCATGTACATTGATGATTGCAGAAGATATAAATTCCTTGATTTTGTAGATATGCATATGCTCTTATTGATTTTTATATCATTATGTACAGTACCCGCAACGTTATTCTTGACATTCCTATCGTGTTCTATTGTGCGTGTATCCTATCGCATCGTGCGTGTATCCTATCGTATCGTGCGTGAATCCTATCGTATCGTGTTTTGCATTTATCAGGTTTTCCGTTTTCTATCGTGTTTTGCGTTTATCAGGTCTATCGTGTATCGTGTTTTGCGTGTATCAGGTTTTCCGTTTATCGTGAAAATCGTTTATCGTGTAGCTTCGGAAACTATCGGGATTGTATATTAAATCTATTGAAAAAGTACGATAATTTTCGAAAGCTTTATTCATTTTGTTAAAGAAGCTATTTTTAGGAATCGAGAAAAGACAGTATATTTAAAGGAGAACATAAAGCTGTCTATTTTAAGGCAGAAGAGAAGAAGAGCTATTTTTCTGTCCAGAGAGGGTGAAAATTTATCACAGTTTCATTCTAAGTAGTATGAAAAGTAGGCAGTGGTTTCCCGAGGAAACCGTAGACAGTAAATCTGAAAGCCCCTTCATTTGAAGTTCATCTAGAAACAATCATTTGTAATAAACACTAACAGAGAAATATGAAGTTCCGATTTGAAAGGGAAAATCAGTAAATTACATTGTTTATTACATATATTTTGATAAAGGCTCTTTTTCTTCCGATTTTTTTCCACCTGTGTTCTATTTATATACCCACTACTGAACTTGTGCGCGTCTGTGTATCACCCATGTTTTGACTGCAAACATTCTCAAGGACATTGTATTTCATACATTTAGAAGATTAAGTTTTAAAAGGGTGCAAAGGTGTTGCATCTTCCACAAGTCTGCCCAACTGGGCACGACTCCGCTGTCATCGTTGTTTTATTTTTTACTTGTACTTGTACATGTACCAATAGTAGTACGGGTAGATACTGGAAATTAATGCCGGTTAAATGATGATTATTTGAATTTTTTTTTACATACTAAACTTAAAAAATTTTAAGTGTTTCAAAATTGTGAATTTAAAAAAGCTGTGTTTTGTTTATTTTTTCCCATAGTTTATTT
Organism: Ostrea edulis; assembly: GCF_947568905.1. Classification (NCBI taxonomy): domain Eukaryota; kingdom Metazoa; phylum Mollusca; class Bivalvia; order Ostreida; family Ostreidae; genus Ostrea; species Ostrea edulis. The sequence goes on along the minus strand of NC_079165.1, from coordinate 30,458,458 downwards.
ATTTTTTGTTATTAATTTAAGATATCAATTCAGATACATATGTTCCAATTACTTATGAATACCAATTATCACTCATGGTGCAGAAATATCTAACGTATGAAGATTTGGTGTAATGCAGTGGATATTTTTTAAAGCGGTCATGATGAAAATAATTGTAATTGTTGAATGACCGGTGAACTTGGAGCTTGATGGAAAATAACCCCCTCCTCGCTACACACAAAATATTACTTGGTTTTATTTCACAATCAAGATAATAGACATTAAAATAAGAGAGCTACTGAACCATATATTACTACATTATATTACATTTAGTTAATCCCATGTATAATTTATATATTAAACATTAGGTGACAATATAATTTTAGAATCATTGGCTGGGAAAATTCATATAGATATCAAATAATGAATTAAATACCGTATATAGTTAAGTTTTCTGATTTTAGCTGTGATGGCGTAAAAAATTGAAATAAAAATATGTTTTTAAAAGTACGACCATGTATTAAAGAAATTATACGTTTTAGGTGTGTAATGAATATTGAAATCCTTCAGTATTATTATCAACATAATGTAATTATATTGTCGGTATCAAAATTTCATTCTGTCTAACTTGCTTCTAAATTTACAACATTTCTATCAGGTTTTCCGTTTATCGTGAAGATCGTTTATCGTGTTTTGCGTTTATCAGGTTTATCGTAAAGATCATTTATCGTGTTTTGCGTTTATCAGGTTCATCGTGTATCCTATCGTATCGTGCGTGTATCCTATCGTATCATGCGTGTATCCTATCCTATATGTATCGTGTTCTATCATTTATCATGTCAAGAATAACGTTGCGGGTACTGTAATGGTAGGTTTTTCAGGTTTTTACAAAAATGTGATTATCTTTATATAAAGTCTAACATATGTCAACTTTAAATTGTTAAATGTAATTATTTTACTTAAATGGACATGGACACAATTTGAGCTGAAAATTTTCAAATTTTATTTTTTGATTTTTAATGTTTAGAATGCTTAACTAAGGTATTACAAATGATCAGCAAAAATTTGAATGTCAGTAGTCAAGGTACATGGTAGATACAGAGGTCACCAGTCCTTGTTACAGTCTGTATGTAAACAAGGCTCGTGCCATGTTTTTGTTTACAAAGGTTAAATAAACTAGTAAAAGTTTCGTGTAAAGCAGATTTTTTCAATTTATAAGTGAATTCTTAACACAATTAAGTAGTTTTTCGTGTTTGGCACGTCTCAGTTTGTTTTACACACACTATTTCCAATTAAACAGTCTAATGTAAACAAAAACATGGCATGAGCCTTGTTTACATAACAAAGAATTGCGAGTACTGTATCTCACTTTTAAAATATAACTGAACAACTGATATTCAAATTGTGGTTGACCATTAGAAATACTTTAGTTAAGTATTGTAAACAATAAAAAAGAAATTAAAATTAATTTGAAAATTTACAGCTCAAATGGTGTCCATGCCCCTTTTAATAATGCTATATATATAATGAGACACATTTCAATCAACTAAGTACATTTTCATATTCTCATTTGATATTAATCGAAAATTCATGTTAAAACAGAGTTTTAATAAAATTGCAAAGTCTTTCTATGAAAAAACACCCACATCTAAATGAAACCGGTTTTTTTTTCCATTGTTTTATGCTGCAGGGTTCCACCAGGAAATCACCCCTAGTTATATGAACCTCGTTTTTTATATTCCCCCCTTTTTTTAGTATGCTGCATCCATGGAAAGGATATCTGAGGGAAAAAACCATCTAGGCTTGTTACCACCAACTAATACCGCTTTGATCTGGCTACACATATTTATTAATTTGCAAAATAATGTATAAAAATTTGGTTGTCACAGAACATTGTTTGGATGGAAGCATCCAGATTACTGAGGCCCCACTGTACATAGGTGTTGGATTACAAAGGTTTATCTGTACTTCTGTGCTATAGCCTATGTAGGCGACAAGGCTAGAATTTTTTCAATGAAATGTTCAAATCCATACTCTATTCTATTCTATTCTGCAAGTAAACCATACCTTGATATGCTCTACATAAAGTACAGAAAAAAACTTGATTTAATGTTAATTTGAAGAGACCTTTAAAATTAAATTACATTGTATTATTCAATTACTGAACATTTATGATATATGTACAATACTATCTGATTAGAATGCCTTGAATTTGTTCTTGATAATCAATGAAAATCTTTACTATTGAACGTACTCTCGGTGAATTTTATTACATATGGTATCAAACTCACCTTGATATGCCCTATGACAATATGATGAAATATATGGTTCATCTTGTGACTGGGAAAGACTGACATGTGACCATAATCATGCTGACTCCAGCCTGCCTGAGCCTAAAAGCACACAGTATCAAATGAAACCACACAGTATTAATTGAAACCTCTGTAAATGTTCATGGCAATCTGATTAAAATCAGCTCCTAAATCTGCTCAACAGCAACAATTTAAAAATAAAGGAGCGGATCGAGGAGCTGATTTTAATCAGACAGAGACTGATGTTCATGGTTAGGGTCAAATCAACACTAGATCAGTGTTACATTGGAGTCTGTCACTACTGACACAAACCAGATTAATGTAACAATTTCTCGAAATACATGTACTTCATATGCACAGACACATAGAATTTTCTCTTTTATGATTACCTGACTGAACTAATTATTCTCATTTAGGGGGAGGTTTCAGATAGGCTTTATCTCACCCTGCTGCTTGATCCCATTAATTCATATAAAATCCCAATCCACATTTCAGTCAAAGTTTCGAGTGTGAAATTGATGTACCTGTGCAGTTGCCAAGAGAATGGCAGCAACAAAGAAGGCAGCCAAACTTCCATTGCAGTACCACACCACGAAGTAGGCGAGGGCCTCAAGAGCCAGAATATGGCTGAGGTGTAGAATGTAGAAAGCAGGGTTAGTTTTCATCAACCCACTGTCTTCTGCATACTTTCTCAGTTTACGAAAGTCCTTCTTAATCTCAGTCTCATTCTGTCAAAATAATTAAAAAATCAAATTATATCAAAAATCATGATGGAATAAAAATTTTACTTTTATATAAAGATTTCTGTAACTGTATTTTCTTTTTCATACATATGCATGTATGTGCAAGCATACTTTTAAGCTGTGATTCAAAATGGCCTACGGACATTTTCAAAACATATATAAACCTTTAATTTAAAAATAACACATGCACTGAATGTTGCAAGTCTTGAATAAATTAAGATTATATTGAAAATATTGCACATTTAACAAATTTTTCTAATGCTTTTTCTTGTGATGTAAGTATCAGCCAAAAAATTGAATGAAAAGTGCATCAATGCACATAGTGTGTTGATACATATTTAAAAAGTTTTCTGTCCAGTTTTTTAATTGAAATTTTGATAATCCCCCTAAAAAATGATCAAGAAAGTTTCTTATCATTTATTTGCTTTAATTGCTGCTTTAAAATAATAAATAAAACTTTGTTTATTCAATCACGTACATTTAATGTCATATAAATTGTATTTGTAACTGAACTAGCCAGTGCAGATTAAAATAGTTAGTGGTTTAATTAAACTAACTTTTCTGCATTTGGTACAAGAATAAGAGAGTGGTTATATCATAAAGGATATGTAAATCTTGTTTACTACAACAAGTGCATGTACCTATATTGTTAATTGTCTTTATAAATTTTGTTAACCCATTGTAGTGCATCATACTCTCCGAGATCTGATCTTATGGATGTATGTGATAACATGATGAACTAGTATATCAGAGTAAAACATTCCAAATTTCACAATCATGCTTCAAACAATAGCATGATGTCAGAGTACTTAAGTGAATAGGATGGGGCAGCAGGCACAGCCTATTTTAGCCCTCTTCTAGTACATTTATCATTTGATATACATGAAGGAATCAATATATTTTTTCATCCAATCACAATGCCTGTACCATCATCAATCTAACAAAAATCAAATATACTGATCTTACCTCGTTCCAGTCTTTCAAATCTCCAATATAGAGAGCTTTCATGAACTTGGTTACATGTTCTTTATCATTATGAAAGGCAGTCCACGCATCCTGAAAGAAGACTTCAAATGAAATGAAAATGTCTATGTAAAACAACATGGAAATAAAAATTAAAAATGTTTATTGTTATATTCAATTCAGGGCTCAAAATTAAATTATGCCCGTCAGTCTGTGACTGGTTAAAAGTCTGGGGGACTGACATACATTTGTTTTCGTCAGTCTGATGGGACTGGTCAATTTTCTAAGGCATAATTTTGGAAAATATACTTATAAAATCTTATACACACATTTGGCATGCTTCAAATCTGTAGATATCAAACAAATCTGATTCGTAAATTATAAATCCCACATAAGTGTTACAATATTGTCTGAGTTAAATTTCATTTTAATAACATCAACAAAATGTTTTAATTAATTATTTCTGGAAAACTCTGTTGGACTGGTAAATTTTTCTGCGGACTGGTTGAAATTTGTTTTTTGGGGGGGGGGTAGGGGGGGGGGGGGGTAGGGGGGGGGGTGTAGAGGGAAGGCTAAAATGTCTGATAATTAAAGGTGGGTGTAATTGTGATATTCCTGAACTTGAGAGACAACATAGATGATGATGTTATATACTTTATCTAATAAGCACGTGTATATTCAGCATGACAACATTGTAATAAAGTCAGAGCACAAGTGTCCGAATTCACTTTTATTCAATCACATACAATTCTGCTGAACCTGGGAAACAGGAAATAGGAATGTCTTAATTTTAGAAGTGCTGAAGGGTTAATACAGTTTCTGGAGAGTCAGAGAGCTAATGCTGAATTTCAATTAATGAATTACAGGTACATTGCGATACCCTTTGTACAGTGGGGAAAAGAAAAGCTGTGCACTGTGAGAATTTTAGTGTGTATCTGTAGGTCGGAAAATAGACTTTTAAAACTCTGAGTTTTCCTTAAGAGACTGTGATAGTAGACATACACTACGGGGCTGAACAGGATGTGAATTTACAAGTGCAGATTTCCTGTACAGATAGTATAACATTCACGGAATTGTGTTCCTTATGCAAATAAAATGTAAGAAAGGTAATGAAATTCTCACACTACAGTTTGTATACTAATGTAATTTTGGGAATTTTATCTGTTGGTATACAATTCAAAATGATCCTTGAAAAATTATTTATTATTATGGACTAGGACATGATTACAGCAGGTCCAGTACACTCTCTGTATAGCTTTATTGAGCTATATAGCTTTATAAAGTAGCTGCTATTCAAAATAGCTTGATTTAGCTATTTCAAATCGTTTATCAAACCAATTTCTAAAACATAAAAATCGAATTTCACTGAGTGAAAATGTTTCATCCTTCTACTCAATACAACACATTGTAAACAATACTTCTTAAACCATAAACAGGATCAAAGGAATTGAGATTCCACTATAGAGTCACCATACTTATCTATGCTTCAACGCGTAAAGTATAGCAGACAGTTAATAATGCAAAAGAAATTCTCTTTTCATGAAAATTCTTAATACAATGTAGATCTAGCATTGTTTTGAACTGTTGTAAAGTATTACATGTTCAAAAATTATTATGCAACTTTTTCGCTATACCATTGTACTCTAGAAATTTAATTTAATTCCATTTAACCTTGCTTAAATAGCTTTGTGAAGCCATATACTGGCATATATAGCTTGATAAAGCTTCATAGCTAAATATAGAGATTATGCTGGACCTGTGCAGACAACGACAGACTTAATATAATGTGACGTCAGATTTCAAAATTCCAAGTTATTTCATTAATCAGTATTGACAATGTAATTATAAAGAATTCATCAAAATGCACATGTATATATTTCAATAGATAATAGCATATAATATTAACATATAACATCTAAATGAATATTCATATTTACCGTTGCGTCCTCGCCAGCATAGTGCCCTAAGATTTTGGCACCGCCAGGATGCTTTTTTGCCCAGCGACTGAGGTCGTACACTTTACCATCTATCATCAGCCAGTTGTCATCCCGTTTATTATGCTGTTTCACCTCTTCTACGGTGTAATACTTCGTGGCTTTCGCCGCGCTTACACCATTAGAAGCTTCCTTTCCCATCTCTATTCGGACGTGCCGGGTTTCATAAACGACCTCGACCTTTCTCGTATGACTTGGTCATAATCTTTGTAATGTTTCGATCAGACGTAAAGACTTTCAAGCGTTTGTACAACATTGATGTAAATCAGGTGTTTGTTGTTGCTAAGTACGCTAGGCTATACGCTATTTACACTTGCATAACATTGCATTAGTCAAGTCAGCTGTAACCATGCTCTCTCATTGCACATTGAATTTTTTAACTGATAATAAATGGGCAACACTAGATTTCTTATATGTAGATAGTATCGTTTGCTAACTGTACATGACCATTGCTTTGCATGCACAACAAAGTACACATTTTGCTGTACTATCGGAATTAGGGAGACTCCCTCTACAAATATGATAATTTGAAACCAGTCATTTGTTATTGGTTCAGACTTTAAAACCTAAATGAATTTAAACTACTTAAGGCTGCTTATCTGTGTAGTAATTTTTTGCATTTCAATAACAAACTGTCGTGGTACTCACTAGTTAGTAGAAAAAGTTTTAGAATACGTTAAAATTGGATACCAATCTAGAAATTATAATCAACATAAATTAAAGAAAATTTTAAAGAAACTACTCTGTAATAAGTTTATTTGTAAATTACGGATGTCTGCTCATAAATTAATTATTGAAGTTGGTATACTCTGGTATTACTTGGAATTAACGAGTCTGTAAGAAATGCAACTCCGGTTCAGTAGGTGATTCATTTTTTGACTAAATGTGAAAAGTTTGTTGATGAAATATAACATATTTTTGTGATGTTATACAAAAAACAGTAATTTTTTTTACTACACTTAATGATGAACAAAGATTCATTTACATATTATTTTCTGAAGAGTCTATTCTAAATACAACTGGAACATTTATTTTGAACAATATATGACACTGTATTGTATATAACTATGTGTTATGTAATCACTTCTTTCTTTACTTACATATGTATATATACAGTGTTTGTATGTGTTTTCATGTTGCCCTTTGAGGGCCCTTGATTGGATTATATATATATATATATATATATATATATATATAGGAAGGGAGAAAATGCAACGGACCAGACCGGGATTCGAACCCGGGCCCCCTGAATTCTCTAGTCAGGTGATCTACCAACTGAACTATCTGGCCACCGGCGATCGAACCCGGCTAACCGCTACATATATGTATAAGGCCCCCTGGGCGCAAACATCCGTGCAAGTCGGTAAATAAAATAGCTAGTATATAGCTAATATTATTTGTTGATTATGTATATCCGACTTCGAAAATAAAAATGATTATTATAACATAATAATTATCATTTAAAGCATTTTATCTATAACTAAGTTAATTACATGTACATGTGTATAAATCCTTTTGAGCTCATGTTAAGTCCTAAATGTGCATGTATATATACGCCGACTTTAACTACATTTTACTTATTCGCTTACGTATAGGTAGGTAGTGCAGGTGTTGTAGAGTGAGCCTTCCCTCCAGAAGCCCTTCCAGGGGGAAGTCTCACTATGAGAAAGTTTGGCTCTATAACACAGGCACAGGCATTGTTTTTCAAAGTAGAGGGGGGGGGGGGGGGCAGCCGGAAGAAAAATTGAAATTGGCTTCTTAAAAAATAAATCTCAAAAGCAAATTAAAAAAAAAAATTCTCCGATCTTCAAAATCCAAATCTGGGGAGAGATTCGGGTTTCTACTAAATTGCCTCAATATAGTTTCCTCACAAACTTAAATTTTCTTACATCGGGGGTGGGGGTGGGGAGATGGGTGCGCTCATCCTTCGCTAAATAGTTTTAATTCATAGATTTTAAACTTACATTCTCCTCAATCACTACTACTATCAGAAATAGTGGCGGAGATGGCTATTGATAAAAGTAAGTAATAATTACATGTATCATTGTCAAAGAAGAAAGGAGGGCTCAGATTCTACGTGCTTATAGTGACTGCTGAACGCCCCATCTTTCGGATATGACTTTAACATTGGAGGTTATGTAGCAAGGTATAGGCGTTGATAACTCTCAATGCTATGGAGTTTGGAGCACAGGTCAAGAGCACGTGGCATTTTACTATCATTTCAATAACAGCATGATACTTCGTTTGATCTAGCGTGCAAACGTTTGGGCGAGTCTTCTCATAGATTTCAATGAAATAGGTTTTACTGCTGTTCATAGTGACCAATCACATTGAAAGAATGGCATAGTTCACTATATCAATTTTCATTGAATCTACCCGTGTTTGTTTTAACACATCACTCTGTTCGTTAATAAATGCATGTTATATAGCTGTAAATGCAATTTTAAGTAAACGTTAGAATTATTATATTCGCCTCGTTACGTCATAGAAGCACTGGATTTCTACATGAAACATAGGGAACTAACAATCTCTCTCTTTCCAGAATGTAGGAGTACGGCCGAGTCCACCGTTCTTCGCACGAGTTTTAATTCTTGCCGATGCCGAACACCCAGTACACATCCGAGTTGCAAGATCTGTAAACAGTGTGGTTACTCGGTGATCACGTGATTTCGGTCCGTGACAATCGTTCAGAACAATAGACCTGTTCTAATGAGACTTCAGAAAAATACTACATGGTTTTAAGAATTTTCATGAAACGAGAATTTCTTTTTGTGTCGTTAATTGTCCACTACCTTGTGTGCGTTGAAGCATAGATATAAGTATGCTATGAATTTATATAGTGGAATCTGATTGCAAATCCAATGAATTTCTTTTCATCCTTTTTAGCTCACCTGAGCCTTCGGCTCAGGTGAGCTTTTCTGATCACATTTTGTCCGGCGTCCGTCTGTCTGTCTGTCTGTAAACTTTTCACATTTTCATCTTCTCATGAACCACTGGGCCAATTTCAACCAAACATGACCAAAAGCATCCTTGGGTGAAGGGCTTTCAAGTTTGTCCAAATGAAGGACCATGTCCCTTTCAAAGGGGAGATAATCACAAAAATGCAAAAATAGGGTGGGGTCATTTAAAAATCTTCTTCTCAAGAACCACTGGGTCAGAAGAGCTGAAATTTACCTGAAAGCTTCCTGACATAATGCAGATTTAAGTTTGTTCAAATCATGGCCCCCGGTGGTAGGATGGGACCACAAGGGGGGGATCAAAGTTTTACATACAAATATATAGGGAAAAACTTTAAAAATCTTCTTCTCAAGAACCACTAAGCCAGAAAAGCTGAGATTTACATGAAAGCTTCCTGACATAATGCAGATTCAAGTTTGTTCAAATCATGGGTCCCGGGGGTTGGATGGGGCCACAATAGGGGATCAAAGTTTTACATACAAATATATAGGAAAAATCTTTAAAAATCTTCTTCTCAAGAACCACTGCGCCAGAAAAGCTGATTTTTCATGAAAACTTCCTGACATAGTGCAGATTCAAGTTTGTTCAAATCATGGCCCCCGGGGGGTAGGATGGGGGCCACAAGTGGGGGGGGGGGGGTCAAAGTTTTACATACAAATATAGGAAAAAGCTTTAAAAATCTTCTTCTCAAGAACCATTGGGCCAAAGAAGTTGACATTTACATGAAAGCTTTCTGACATAGTGTAGATTCAAGTTTGCAAAGGGTAGTTTGGGCCATAATAGGGACTATTAGGTTTTACATGCAAATATATATGGAAAGTCTTCAGATATGGGCCAAGGTGACTCAGGTGAGCGATGTGGCCCATGGGCCTCTTGTTGACTTTTATTCTGTGCTGAAGATTCGTGGATAACTTAACGTATCCTAAACATTTGACAATTTGGACCGGAGTGGAGAGAGCTAGATGCGGTGAATATGTGTCATCTATTTCTGTCTCTTTGATATAGAGGTAAGCACACACACATTCTGATCAGATTGTCCATCGTGTATGTTCTTGCTGTAATCTTGGCTGAGATTCAACTTGGCTGAATATTTGGACTGGCTCCTTCACCGAATCTCGGAACAGTCCTTCAGAATTCATGTATGAAATCTTGCTTTTAGCTTCGGTCAGTTCTAGATAGCATTTAATGTGCCTTTAGGTGACACTGCTGTTTGCTTCGTTTGGATTTGCACAGGTGTAGGGAGTCGCATGGGTGTTAGGTGCCACTTGGGTGTAGGGAGTCTCACGGGTAATGGACGTTGCACAGATGTAGGATGTTGCAGGGGTGTTGGGAATCACATGGGTATAGACAGTCACACTTGTGTTGGGAATCGCATAGGTAATGGGAGTCATATGAGTGTTGGGATTCGCACAGGTGTAGGTAGTCACACTAGAGTTGGGTGTTATGAGTCTCATGGGTGTTGGAAGTTGCATGGGTGTTGGAAATCACACTGATGATCACAACACACATACGCAGTAGCACAGCTATAGGCATTCACATGGGTGTTGAGTCCTACGGGAATCGCACAGATGTAGGGGGTCACACTGGTGATGGTAGTAATACTGGTGTAGGGAATCATAGTTGATGGGAGTCGCATGAGTATAGGCACTTGCATTGGTGTTGGGAGTCACATAGGTATTGAGCTTTGCACAGATGTAGGGAGTTACATGGATGTTGGGAATCTCACTGGTGTTGGGAGTTACATGGGAGTTGGGAGTCACATGGGTGCTCCCAACACCCATATGCAGTAGCTTGGGTGTAGGCATTCGCATGGGTGTTAGGGGTTGTGCAGGTAATGGAAAACGCACAGATATAGGGAGTCATATGGGTGATAGTAGTCACACAGGTGTTGGGAATCGCACTGTTGATTGGAGTTGCATGGGTGTTAGGAGTCACACAGGTCTTGGGAGGTGCACAAGTGTAGGGAGTCACATGGGTAATGGGAGTCACACAGCTAATGAGAGTCGCACGGATGTTAGGATTCCAAGAGGTGTAAGGAGTCTCATGGGTATTAGGGATCGAAAGGGTGTTGGGAGTTGCACAGGTAATGGTAGTAGCACAGGTGTTTGGAGTCGCATAGGTGATGGGAATGGCACTGGTGTTGGGATTTGCACAGGTGTTGGGAATCGCATGGATGTTGAGAATTGCATAGTTGACTGAAGTCGCATCAGTATATGTAGTCGCACAGTTGTTGGGTGTCACACAGGTAATGGCAATTGCACAGGTGTTGGGAGTTTCACTGGTTTTGGTAGTCGCATGGGGTAGGAAATCGCACAGGTGAAGGGAGTTGCTTGGTATTCGCAGATGCACTAGTCTTGGGAGTTGCACAGGTAATGGGAATCGCACAGATGTAGGGAGTGGCACAGGTAATGGTAATTGCACAGGTGTAGGGAGTTGCACAGGTTATGGGAGTCGCATGTGTGTAGGCTATCGCACAGTTGATGAAAATTGCTTGGGTGATGCGAGTCGCACGGGTTCATGTTTATCAAGTTGCACTGGTGTTAAGAGTCGCAGAGGTAAAGGGAGTTGCAGGGGTGTTTGGATTATCACAAGTGTGGGAAGTTGCACCGATATTAGGTGCGACTTGGGTGTTGGGAGTCTCATGGGTCTTTGGAATTTCATGGATCCCGGATGTAGAAAGTTTCACAGGTGTTGGGAGTTGCATGGCTATTTGGAGTTGCAAGGATGGTCCCAACACCTGTAGATACACAGTAGAATGGAAGTAGGCATTTACACAGATTTTGGGAGTCATACAGGTGTAGGGTATAGGGAATTGCACAGTGTGAGACATATTGTGTGTCTTGTAGGCATGTATGTGTGCTTGCCAAAGTGAAAGGCAGACACATATTGATCAAATTGTCTATATTTGTCCTAATTTTTGTTCTACACAGAGGACACATAGATATGACTGACAAAATTGTGTAGCTTTATATCTTCTCTGTATAGCAATGTTATACACATATATACAAGATATTGCAATCTTTACTTGTCTCTCTGTTTACTGTAGAAGAGGGAGAGACTCCCTACACCCGTGCAACTCCCAAAGCCCGTGGGAGTCTAGGGAGTTTCACGGATGTTGGGAGTCGCACGGATGTAGGCAGTCGCACGGGTGTGGGCAGTCGCATGTGTGTTGGGAATCGCATACTAGGTGTTGGGAGTCACATGGATGTAGGCAGTCGCATGGATGTTGGGAGTCGCATGGGTGTGCACAGTCGCACGGGTGTTTGGATTCGCATAGGTGTGGGCAGTCGCATGGGTGTTTGGAATAGCATGGGTGACTCACAGAGGTAATTGGAATCGCACAGGTGTAGGAAGTCACACGGTTAATGGTAGTCACACAGGTATAGGGAGTGGCACGGGTGTAATGATTCACATGGATGTTGGATGTCACACAGGTAGTGGGAGTCGCATGGGTGTAAGAAATCACACAGTTGATGGAAATTGTACGGCTGATTGGAGTCGCATGGGTTTAGACACTCGCACGGGTGTAGGGTTTTTACATGAGTATTAAGTGTCACTTGGGTGTTGGGAGTCTCACAGGTGTTGTGAGTTGCATGTGTGTTCGGAGTCACACGAGTGCTCCTAACACCCATATGCATATGCAGTAGCATGGGTGTAGGCATTTGCACGGGTGTTGGGAGTTGCATGGTTAATGGGAATCGCACTGGTGTTGGGATTTGCAGGTGTAGGGAGTTGCACATGTGTTTGAAAGTCTTGGAGGTGTTTCACAGGTAATGGGAGCCAGTTGCACAGGTGTAGGGAGTCACACAGGTGTAAGCAGTCACATGGGTGTGGGTACTTGCACGGATGTAGGAGAGTTGCATGGTTATGGGGATCACATGGGTGTAGGGAGTTGAATGGGTAATGGACATAGCACAGGTGTAGGGAGTTGCATGAGTGATAATAGTCACACAGGTGTAGGGAGTCGCATGGGTGATAATAGTCACAAGGGTGTAGGGAGTCCCACGGGTAATTGAAATAGCACAGGTGTAGGGAGTTGCATGGATGTAGGGAGTTACATGAGTCTTGGGAGTTGCACGGGTGTTGGGAGTTGTATGGGTAATGGAAATAGCACAGGTGTAGGGAGTTGCATGAATGTAGGGAATTGCACAGTTGATGGGAGTTGCACATGTATAGGCAGTTGCACTTGAATAGGCAGTTGCATGGGTGTTGGGTGTTGTAGAAGTAATGGGAGTCACAGAGGTGTGGGGAATTAATGGGAGTTGTACAGGTGATGGAAATCGCACAGGTAATGGGAATCGCACGGATGCATGGAGTCTCACGGGTGTAAGGTGTCACATGGGTGTTGGGTGTCACTTAGGTGTGGGAGTCTCACGGGTGCTCATAACACTAATATGCAGTCACACAGGTGTAGGCATTCAAATGTGAGATAGGAGTTGCACGGGTAATGGGATTCGCAGAAGTGTAAGGAGTCACATGGGTGATAGTATTCACGTGAGTGTAGGGAGTCGCACAGGTGTTGGGAATTGAACGGATGATTGGAGTCGCATGGGTATAAGCAGTCGATAGGTGTTGGGAGTCGTACTAGTGTTGGGAGTTGCACAGGTAATGGGAATCGCACAGGAGTAGGGAGTCACATGGGTGATGGTAGTTGCATCGATGTAGGGAGACACATGGGTAATGGTAAGTACATACGTGTAGGAAGTCCCACAGGTATAGGCAGTCACATGAGTGGGTAGTTGCATGGGTGTTGGGAGTCGGAAGGTTGTAGGGAGTTGCAAGCTTGTGGGCAGTTGCATGGGTGTTTGGAGTCGCATGGGTATTGGGAGTTGCATGGGTGTTGCAAGTCGCATGGGTGTTAAAAGTCACGTGGGTGTTTGGAGTCACATGAGTCTAGGGAGTTGCACAAGTGTTGGGAGTACCACATGTGTTGGGAATCGCACAGGTAATGGGAATGGGAGTTACATGGATGTTGGGTGTCACTTGGGTTTTGGGAGTCTCACAGGTGTTGAAAGTTGCACAGATGTAGGGATTCACATGAGTGTAAGCATTTGCACAGATGATGGGAGTCGCACAAGGAATGGGAATGGTAAAGGTGTCACATGGGTATTTGGAATTGCACAGATGTAGGCAGTCAAATGGGTTAAGGTAGTAGCACGAGTGTAGGAATTTGCACAGATTTTGGGAGTTACACAAAAGTATGGAGTTACATTGGTGATGGTAGTCGCACGGATAATGGAAATCGCAGAGGTATATGGAATCATACGGGTGATGGTAGTTGTACAGTTGTAGGTATTCACATGGGTGTTGGGTGTCACATGGATTTTGGGAGTGTCAAGTGTGTTTAAAGTCACACAGGTGTAGGGAGTCACACTGTTGTAGACAGTCACATGGGTGTGGGAGTTGCACGGCTATTGGAAGTTGCAAGGTTGTAGGGAGTAGCATAATTGTTGGGAGTCACATGGGTGTTTGGAGTCACAAAAGTTTTGGGTGTCACTTTTGTGTTAGGAGTTGCATGGGTATTGGGAGTGTCACGTGTGTTGGGAATTACATGGGTATTGGGATGTAGGCAGTCACATGGGTGATGGTATTTACATGAGTGTAGGAATTCGCAGAGGTTTTGGAAGTCGCACGAGTGTAGGTAGTCTTATGGGTGATGGTAATCACACAGGTGTAGGGAATATAACAGGAAATGGAAAAAGCACAGGTGTAGGGAGTCACATGGGTTGCATGGGTGTTGGGAGTCGCATGAGTGTTGGGAGTTGCACAGGTGCTCCCAACATCCATATGCAGTTGCATGGGATAGGCATTCACAAAGGTGATGGGAGTCCATGGATAATGGGAATCGCAAATATAGGGAGTCAAATGGGTGTTGGGTGTCACTTGGGTGTTAGGAGTTGCATGGGTGTTTGGAGTGTCAGGGGTGTTGGGAGTTACATGGGTATTGGGAATTGCACAGATGTAGGCAGTCACATGGGTGATGGTAGTAACACTAGTGTAGGAATTCGCACAGGTTTTGGGAGTTGCACAAAAGTATGGAGTCACATGGGTAATGGTAGTCGCACGGGTAATGGAAATCGCACACTTCAGGAATATGGAGTCATGTGGGTGATAGTAGTCACACGGGTGTAGGTATTCACATGGGTGTTGGGTGTCACATGGATTTTGGGAGTGTCATGTGTGTTTAAAGTCGCACAGGTGTAGGGAGTCACACGGTTGTAGACAGTCACATGGGTGTGGGAGTTGCACGGCTATTGGAAGTTGCAAGGTTGTAGGGAGTCGCACGATTGTTGGGAGTTGCATGGGTGTTTGGAGTCACATTGGTGTTGGGTGTTACATGGGTGTTTGGAGTCACATTGGTGTTAGGTGTTACATAGATGTTACAGAGTATCAGGAGATGTTACAGAGTATCAGGTGATGTTACAGAGGATCAGGAGATGTTACAGAGTATCAGGTGATGTTACAGAGTATCAGGTGATGTTACAGAGTATCAGGTGATGTTACAGAGGATCAGGAGATGTTACAGAGTATCAGGTGATGTTACAGAGGACAGAGTATCAGGTGATGTTACAGAGTATCAGGAGATGTTACAGAGTATCAGGTGATGTTACAGAGGATCAGGAGATGTTACAGAGTATCAGGTGATGTTACAGAGGATCAGGAGATGTTACAGAGTATCAGGTGATGTTACAGAGGATCAGGAGATGTTACAGAGTATCAGGTGATGTTACAGAGTATCAGGTGATGTTACAGAGTATCAGGTGATGTTACAGAGGATCAGGAGATGTTACAGAGTATCAGGTGATGTTACAGAGTATCAGGTGATGTTACAGAGTATCAGGAGATGTTACAGAGTATCAGGTGATGTTACAGAGGATCAGGAGATGTTACAGAGTATCAGGTGATGTTACAGAGTATCAGGTGATGTTACAGAGTATCAGGTGATGTTACAGAGGATCAGGAGATGTTACAGAGTATCAGGTGATGTTACAGAGGACAGAGTATCAGGTGATGTTACAGAGGACAGAGTATCAGGTGATGTTACAGAGGACAGAGTATCAGGTGATGTTACAGAGGACAGAGTATCAGGAGATGTTACAGAGTATCAGGAGATGTTACAGAGTATCAGGAGATGTTACAGAGTATCAGGTGATGTTACAGAGTATCAGGTGATGTTACAGAGGATCAGGAGATGTTACAGAGTATCAGGTGATGTTACAGAGTATCAGGTGATGTTACAGAGAACAGAAGATCAGGTGATGTTACAAAGGACAGAGTATCAGGAGATGTTACAGAGTATCAGGAGATGTTACAGAGTATCAGGAGATGTTACAGAGGATCAGGAGATGTTACAGAGGACAGAAGATCAGGTGATGTTACAAAGGACAGAGTATCAGGTGATGTTACAGAGTATCAGGTGATGTTACAGAGTATCAGGTGATGTTACAGAGGATCAGGAGATGTTACAGAGGACAGAGTATCAGGTGATGATACAGAGGATCAGGAGATGTTACAGAGGACAGAGTATCAGGAGATGTTACAGAGGATCAGGAAATGTTACAGAGGACAGAGTATCAGGTGATGATACAGAGTATCAGGAGATGTTACAGAGGATCAGGAAATGTTACAGAGGACAGAGTATCAGGAGATGTTACAGAGGATCAGGAGATGTTACAGAGGACAGAGTATCAGGTGATGTTACAAAGGATCAGGAGATGTTACAGAGGATCAGGAGATGTTACAGAGGACAGAGTATCAGGAGATGTTGCAGAGGACAAAATAGCAGGTGATGTAACAGAGGGCAGAGTATCTGGTGATGTTACAGAGGACAGAGTATCAGGTGATGTTACAGAGGACAGAGGACAGAGTATCAGGTGATGTTACAGAGGATCAGGAGATGTTACAGAGTATCAGGTGATGTTACAGAGGACAGAGTATCAGGTGATGTTACAGATTATCAGGAGATGTTACAGAGGATCAGGTGATGTTACAGAGTATCAGGTGATGTTACAGAGGACAGAGTATCAGGTGATGTTACAGAGGACAGAGTATCAGGTGATGTTACAGAGGATCAGGAGATGTTACAGAGTATCAGGTGATGTTACAGAGGACAGAGTATCAGGTGATGATACAGAGGACAGAGTATCAGGCGATGTTACAGAGGACAGAGTATCGGGTGATGATACAGAGGGGGGAGGATCAGGAGATGTTACAGAGGACAGAGTATCAGGTTTTATTATATGATTGAATATTTCCTAGCTCTCTAATTGGTTGAGATCCAACAATGTAGAAATCATACTACGTTATGTTTACCTGCACGTGACCTTCCAGGTGAACATAAGGAATTATTTTTTCCACATAGGACCAAAAGTAGGTCGTTGAAACTTACAATTAGAGCAAAGAACAATCTTGAAAGGTTTTTTAATAATTTAATCATATAATAAAACAATTATTGCTGTTTTTTAGGTCAATACGATGATTTAGCCACCTTCGAAGTAATATATTCACCTCGTCCTTCGGGCTCGGAGAATATTGTACTCCTCAGGTGTCTAAATCATCGTATTGACCTCAAAAACAGCAATAATTGTATAATGTTACAGAGGGCGAGGGATCGGGAGATGTTACAGAGGACAGAGTATCAGGTGATGTTACAGAGGACAGAGTATCAGGTGATGTTACAGAGGGCGAGGGATCAGGTGATGTTACAGAGGGCGAGGGATCAGGTGATGTTACAGAGTGCAGAGGATCAGAAGAGATTGCAGAGTGAAACACAGGAGCAAACTATAAATCGTCTGAATCATGTCAGTGATGCTCGAAATTTAATCAACAATTAGCAAATTGAAAAAAGTACTCATTACAAAAGAATGATAGTTTTGAACAAGAGACTTGGGATGATATAACAGACATCCTTGCACTTTCAAGTGAAGGTGTAATGCATGTCAAGTGAAGGTGTAATGCATGTCAAGTGAAGGTGTAATGCATGTCAAGTGAAGGTGTAATGCATGTCTTTGAAAATGTTATATGAGCTTAAAAATAATAGATACAAATAAGACACAGGACGAGACGGACACTTCTCCTAAACAGAACCTAGTGAAGAAAACACTGAGTATGATGATGCAGATATAAAGTTTAGACAACCTGAGATAAAATGTTGAGAAATGGAAACAGACAATTAGAAAATGAAGACGAAACACAGAAGATAATGGGTCTTCTAAAGGCCAAAATATTCCTAGAAAAACGATGAAACCAATTTCTTGCAAAAATAAAGTTTAACTGTTCTCAACTTTTCAATGAGGAGGATCGAAGATTGATTTTCACAAAGTTTTCACAGTTAGATTATGAAAAGCAGCGAAGTTACACTAAGTGAAAGGTAATCCAAACAAACAAACGTCCGAAGAAAACAATGATAGCGTCAAGGAGAAACAAAACCCTACAGTACTACTTCACAGATCGAGGTAGCAGTCAAGTGTAACTATGCTAGAAAACCTTTTGTTTGTGTGTGGAAATGGGGAACGCACTGTTCAGTATATTGGGACGACAGGAGAATAAAAGTATGACAGATAGAGGAGGAAGGAAGAAGCATATTCATAGTTTTATCAGGAGGAAGGCAAAGAGTACATTCGCGAACACATACGCTATTTCCCAACTGTAAGTTCCCATTATACTGTTAAAAAACACTCACAGAAGATATCTCTCAAAAGATTTATCTATTCCAAAAATGCACGAACATTTTTCCGGAAAACTACTTAAAACACGGTAGAGAACAAAAGAATTTTGGATGAATGACAAAATTTTGATATTGGTTTCCGTAAACCCCCAGAAAGATCTGTGTACCATCTGAGTACAAGAAACACTCAAATGCTAGAACTCGGAAACAGTCTGACAAATTTACCAGATAATGGATTTGAATTTTTACCTTGTAAAGGTTCTCATTATGCCGCAAATTGTTGTCTCTGGTGCTTACTACTCTAGGAAATTGGTCGAGCCGTTGGCCATAATGATGCTTTATGAATAATTTTTATTTGACCGTGTACCTAACACTTCTAAGTATCGGGTGTTGTTGGAATTTAGTGCTGTTTTGTGTCTTGATTTATCCACTGCATCATCTTGATCCACCTGTATGCCTATTTTCCTGTTTGATTTATGGTTTTTCTCACCCACCCCACCAACATCCCTAACATCATTTCTTTGTCATTTTTGTTTTATTGTGTGCGTCTGTTGTTTGCCTTGTAATTGGTGGCTGATTCGCCTTAAGGTAGCTCACTACACTAAAGCTTATACTCTCTATGACACTACGTCACAAGATGGCGATTTAAAAATGTTTTGTAAAATTATTTGTATAATCGATTTGCTTGTCTATCATTGTAGTTTAGTGGTTAAAGCATTGGGCCGATGAACCGCAGATCTCGAGTTCAAATCCGCTAGTCTTTTGTTCATATGTGTTGAAATAAATTTTTAAAAAATGTTTTTATCCAAATTTGCATATTTTCTGCCTATTTGACGTATATATTATACATCATCTTATCTTTTATGATTAAATCAATTCGTACTGATTTGAGAAACTATTTCAGGGTGTAGTGAGTCACCTTAATTTAATTCATTTCATGCCAAATATTATACGATTTTACGTACAACTCTTCCTACTTCGTTTTGGCCTTGGATGTCGACGTTGAGTTTCCAAAGCATACCATTATTGAGTTGTTCCGGATATTTTCACGTAATTTTGTTTTATATTATATTAATTCAAGTACAACTCGTCCATCGTCGTTTCGACCTTAATTCTTCAAATCGCACCATTATTGTTCTGTTCCAGATTCTTTTACCTAATTTTGTCTCCGAAACAGTATTTCATTCAAGTCCCATTTTTGTTGACTCAAGTCATATGACATAATGTTCTAATAAATCGACACAATGATCTTTTTGTCGACTTGTAAAATGACATGTCAGATAATCATGTCGATTAGTCAGATCATGATGTTGATGGAAAGTAGATGCCTATGGAAATACTACGGAATAAAACAAAATCCCTTACACTCCAGCAATATCGTAAAAGAAATATAAACGAGGATTTTCTCAGACAAGTAGGTATAATTAACTGACAAGTCGATATAATTATCTGACATGTCAACGTAATTATCTGACGTATGGTGGCAGAAATACCGGTATGCCAACATGGATTGAAAATATAAATTTTCTTCAATGTTTTTATTTCCCCGTGGGGATCCGGGTATGAATGGGTCCTCAGTACCCCTTGCTTGTTGTAAGAGGCGACTAAATATGGCGGTCCCTTGGATGAGACCGCAAAAACTGAGGCCCCGTGTCACATCAGGTGTGGCACGATAAAGATCCCTCACTGCTCAAAGGCTGTAAGTGCCGAGCATAGGCCAAAAGAAGTATAGCACGCTTGGTATGCAATTTCGCCTACATAAAATACTTTTTTCATGAATATCATTTTTTACAAATGTTCTGCTATACAATGTCAGTTCATACTTGTGTTTACCCGAATTACTCGATAAAGATATCTATATGGTGATAGTATCTTTATTTGATAAGCATATACATTAACATGATTATGTAGAGTATGAAGTAGATGTAACGTAATGGGCCTAAAAAATTGCAAACTGTTGCAAAAGGCCACCCTAAATCAGAAATAAAACACTAAAATTCTTTTACTTGAGTATGACTGTACATAAGTCTATTTGAGGAAATTTGGTTTAAGGTAGTCCTCTTGTTGAAAATGGCAAAAATATTTAAAAATCGTTCTCAAAATAGCACCTGTCAAACGTTAAACCTTTAAACTTGCATGCCTGGGCGGGCGGTGTATTGGTTTAGGTGCTCGGTAATCTTGCACTGAAAGCATGCATTCCGAGTTCAAGTCCAATATCTTCCCAATCTATTTGGGGGGGGGGGGTTCGTTTTCTTTGGGGGGGGGGGTATAAATATGATACATATATTTTAACAAATATTAGTCATTTTCATCATAACTTCCAATATTTCCAAGTTACGACTTAAAGGGAAAAAAAAATTATTCTGAGATCACTGTAGTACCGTTTGTTTACGCGAACCTTTTCCTATGTGCACAGGATTTTCAAACCGTAATGTGGCTGACGAAAAGCCAAACAAATACTACAAGAAAAGGGGCACAAATGCACAGCATGTAATAAGTAGAAATAGGTCAAG
This sequence comes from Ostrea edulis, assembly GCF_947568905.1. Taxonomy (NCBI): domain Eukaryota; kingdom Metazoa; phylum Mollusca; class Bivalvia; order Ostreida; family Ostreidae; genus Ostrea; species Ostrea edulis. The sequence continues at coordinate 30,437,329 of NC_079165.1, read as the reverse complement.
AGAGGAAAATAACTGTTATAAAGTTTGACTTCTCAAAAGTAAATATAAAAACTCATGTAGCAACTGTCATATGATATTTAGGCAAAGCTAAACACTCGAATTATCAACCAAAGGCAAAAGAACTGATGAAATCTATTAAAGGTGCTGCAGCCATGTCAGAAAAAGACAGCGAGCTAAGTAATGCCATATGTAAAAGGGTTGTTGTGTGATATGAATGCACCTATGAAAATATTGTACTGTTCATCACTCCACATAGGAATATGTTTATTGATTAAAGAACGACTCGTATAAATGTCAGTAATGCTAAACTGTGGCAGTTATTTATCTTGCTTAACGAAACATTAAAAACGTTGGCCTTATATTTAAAAATAACACGTCAGTCTATTATTAGAAACCGGTGTTTTACGGGTTGCCGAATAGGACTGATGTGATTTTGTACTCAAAATCCAATTTTGTGTGGATAAAAATTACTTTTGTTTAACAATAATGAGTTCAAGTTAACAAAAATGGTAACAAACCACAAAAATTATTTTTTATGATACAAAATTATCTATCAGTGGATAAAAATGACAAAATTCATGTTTGTACGCAAAATTTTATTTTATATCAAGTGAATTTTGTATGCAAATTAGTTTTATTTGGAATCTGAAAACTAATTTGCATATAAAACTGATATTCCGACAAAAATCAGTTTTGTGATACAAAATTGAAATTTCATTTGACGAAATTGATTTGTCTTAACAAAATCACTTATGTCTTACAAAACTATGTTTTCATAAATGATAACTTCAATTACGTTTTGACCAAAATAAATTTTGTTATATATTTGTTATATATTTTCGTGGACGAAAATCATTTTTGTTCACAAAAAGTCATTTTTGTCATGACAATTCATTTTTGTCACCTTTACTTGTACAAGCTGCTCACCGATCGGTTGAAACGCTTTCATTTAGCTTATTCGTCAGACTTGTTGGAAGGTATGATTGTAAACAAATACTTGTTGAATATACCCCTAAAAATTACACATATGATCATTCATGTGCCATTGGAAGAAAAAAAAATCATAGATTTTCAAATGCTTCAATCCCAATTCTTTGTTCAGTAATCGGCAAGTACACGATATCATGAACTGCCTCCCCTTTCGCCTCAAAAATGAGATTCCAGACCGAATAATGCGCTTCTTACAGGAAGTCGGGAAAGAGTCTGCTATCTGTTCAATCGGATCAGTCATCACATTCGTCCTGCTGTTCAATGTGATTAAACAAGTTAAGCGTCTGATAAAAGCAACAAAACTGAATTCTGTCCACACAAAAATGGATTTTGAATACAAAGTCTCGAAATCAATATTTTATGTACGAATTCAATATTGTCTCACAAAATTGTCTTTTGTTATCTTATTTGCAAATAAGATAACAAAAGTAAATTTTGTATGCAAATAAGTTTCTATTTGCATACCTGATTGACAAAAATGAATGTTGTCAACAAAAATGATTTTTGTCCACTGAAAGATAATTTTGTATAACAAATTTTATTTTTGTCATTACAAAAATGAAGTTATCATATAACAAGTATGATTAACATATTTTTGTAAGACAAAAATGATTTTGTTATGACAGAATTCAACAATATTGTGTACACAAAATTGATTTTGATTACAAAAACAAGTCCCAATCGTCGCCCCGTAGTTTTCCCTTTAGATTTCAGAGTAGGCCGTTTCGTCAGCAAAATCGCTATACCTCTTTTGCAGCCCTTCACCGGCAGTGGTGACGTCTCCATATGAATGAAAACTTCTCGAGAGGGACGTTAAACAATATAGAATTAATCAATGTTTTCTTTCAGCCTATCAGACAAGTGAAAAGTGATACAGACGTCTTCAGTTATTGAACAGGAACAGCATGTCATCTCGAATTCAGCTGTGACATAGGTGTTTCCACCCAATACACCCATTTCATCAGAAAGCCTGCTTGTGATATTGTACCAGGGAATCCATAATTGCAAGTCACACTGACCTTTTGTTTATTGGGGGGGGGGGGGTATTGGGTTTTTAAGTTTTTTTTGTTGAAAACTTTTATTTGAATACACATACCTGTAATAAAATACTGAAAAGTATAAACAGTGAAATGTCTTTTTCCTTGGTTTGTTAAGATAAAAAGCATTTAAAAAATTTTAAAGTAAGACTAGGTGAGCACAACCAAGTCATATGGGTCTAAAAGATAAAGAAAAAAAAATTAAAATATATAACTGTGCTTTCGAAATTGACATTAGATTTACAGTTCTTGTAGTTCTGTTTTAATATTTATCTCGCACTTTGCAGTTCCATTTACAGACTGCTATATTTTCACTGTCAGCTAGGAGGGGTCTTTTCAGTCATAGCTGTCGTGTAATTAGCTCTGTTATATATTCTTAATTCATTTCTTTAAAAAATGGTTACATGATTTTAACACCTCATGCATATTCTACTACAGCTGAAGTTAACAGAAAACGTCACTTAACCTTTAATGGTGAAATACAGGGTAGTTTCTCGCCTAGCCATGTTGATAGATAGTCTTCAGTGGAAATTTCCAGATCATTGCTTTCTGACCCAAAACAATTTCGTCGGTCGATCTTGAATATATGGTGAGTGTAGTTTCCCGCGCTTGTTCTACACTAATGACTACATTGTAATTAATATTGTGTATTAATCGCAGATTTGCTGCCTTTGAGCGTTTTATTGCTTCCATTATCACTCGGGTTGAAACGGGCATGCAGCCATTCACAAAACATCGTCGGATATTCTAGCAGTTGTATTTTATGTTGCTTGCGTTGATATCAACGAATTTCACTTCGGATACTTAATGCAGATAATCAGTCTAACGAGCGTTTACATGTATCTATCATATTCTGGGGTGATAGTTGGACTAGAAACTGTGCTAACTGCGCAAAACATCTACTCACTTCGCGCAAGTCCAGATGACAATTTATACTAATAATGATATCCTTTATTTATACAGGATTGCACAATTAGTTATATAAACTAGTTTACATTGCGGTCCTGTTACTAGTCGCGCTTCCGGTCACGGATTTATTTTATACAATATGAGGCGCCTAGATCTAATTTACAATGCCTTTGTATTCCACAAGGTTAATCTTTTTATTTAGTTGTTTTGAATTCGGCTCGTAACACGTCATTGTGAAGGAAAATGTACACAAAAATGAGCACATGAGATACAGTATGCATGTGGTGTGGATGATAATAGTCGCTCGCTACTACCACATGAAAAGGACACAAGGAACTGACATATCATGAAAGCAATTGTCCATTAAAGTTTGCATGTTTTAAAAATGTTTGATGTTTTCCTTGTCGGTTTATAACGAGAAGGACATAGTTCACTCAACATCGGCATCTTGGGTCTTTCGGATATGACCTTGAAAACGAAGGTTCCGTGTCACGGCATGCGTTGGCACGTTAGTGCTAAGCATAGGTCTAAATCCCTACATCTGGTGATGTCTTACTATGAGTGAAAAATTCTCGACGTGACGTATAACAACCAACCCACCATGTGTTGTTCAGCCACCTCAGTGGCAGCGTAAGTTTCTACACAAGTGTGAAATCTTACGTAATTTTAAGGACTTTTTAATAAGAGTACCGCAAGCGGTACATCATACGCCCATCGGACAGTGATGACAAAATTTCAGTGCAACTTATGTATCCATAATGAGAAAAAGTCCAGGAAACTATTTGACTTACTTTTGGCCCTAAAGTAGGTCACGGTGCGCCAATTAAGCTGAATTGCAAACTGAATCTGTATTTCTCTGAAAGGAAGGTTGTGACTACATTTCAGAATAATACCTGAATCCATAACCAAAGAAATCTGGAAAACTGTTTGACCTACTTTTAGCCCAAAAGTAGGTCACGATGCACCAATTCAAATGACATGCAAACTGAACTTGTATCCCTCCGAGATAAAGCTTTTGACTTAAATTTGAGGGCAATATATGTACATGTATCCGTACTGAAAAAAGTCCGGAAAACTGTTTGACCTACTTTAAGTCCTAAAGTAGATCGCGATGTACCAATCCAGCTGAAATGCTAAATCACTCTTACGCTTCTTGAGGAAGAAATTGTGACAAACTTTCAACGCTGTACGTGCATTTGTTACGGGGAAAAAGTCCGGAAAACATTACCTCGGACGGACGGACTGCGCTATAACCTACATGTAAAACAAAACATGCATGTCTTGTCTGAAGAAGACGGGCGTATGAAAAGGTATCAGTCTTAGAAGATTATATCTAGTCTGTGGTGAAAAAAATATCCCTAAGATAGAGTACTCTGAAAGAGATGATTGTGCTTCATTTATTATACTTTATTTAAAAAATATCCGCGTCGAAAATGTTTAACGGATTTTTTCTCAAAAATAGTAGTTTGAAATATTATCACTTTTTGCACAATTTCATTGAAGAAGTTTATCATTTTAATAATTGAACAAAACTTTTGGCTCCTTTAATTTTGTCGATTTTCCCTCTGATTCGCCAAGACATCCAACATTTCGAGCGCCCCCGGTAGTCCTTCCCAAATATTATATGCACATGTAGTGCAATAAACTAAAAGTCTTGGGATTTAAAATCGTACAGAATTTGTCTTTGATGTTAAAACGATATTCTTCTAGACATGGTGAAATTTGTAAGTCTTGCGCAAGTTGTTGAGCAAGCATCAGGAGCGTACCTCTTTGAGTAAAGAATGTAGATGGGGATAAAGAAAGACCAGAACTTTGCCAAACCTGAGACGCTGGCAGAGTTTTAAGTGACAGCAACATCAACTCTTCATTGGTTCAACTGGCTTTATGACGTCATCTTTATCATGAAGTTTAGGATTTTTTGGTTTTCTTGGGATAAGCATATGGAAATTTAGGAAAGCAAATATCGCCAAAATTGTTTACTGTTTTTTGTTTTGGAGTAGTATGAGTAATGTCAATCAAACAAACATGATATTGGCCTAGAAATCGTCTTGGTCAATATAATGGGTATTTTTACATTGAATTAATAATACTGTATATTAAATTCAACAAAAGTAAGTACGTAATTGTGTTATAAGGAATAGTCAAAATGTTTTACATAAATGGGATATTGATTTCACCTTGTTTATGAATGAATAATCTACCCGAAATTGTAACTTGAATTGTTCATAAAAGTGGTAAATACTTCCTAATAGAAACGTTTATGGCATAAACCCCGTCCTTTAATCTTTCTCGTTGTTCAGGTTTCTATAGATATCACGGAAGATACCCAATTTATTTTATGCCGGGCCATTTTATGATATTGTTCTCAAAAATTGCCATTTGGTCATAATAAAATCGGAACTTATATGTATTTCCGATGCTTGATAATAAGCACTTCGATTGAAATTGGCACTGGACGGAATTATTTGTGGAATTCCGAAGAAAGGTATAATTTTTTTATGCCGAAGTTATTTAATTAATCGGGGAAATTTCGTGTCATGCAAACATACCATAAAGCTGATCGAAGCATCAAACGAATGATAAAAAATCTTTATTGCAATTCAATTATATTTCGACAGGCGGGACAACGAACAAAAGATGCTGGGTTTTGACATTTTCGTGTTTCTGTATTCTTGTTCCATTTAATGTCGATGGGGAATATGGCCAAAGGAATAGAGAGTCGACAACGGTTTACCTAAATTACCATGGAATATCTCAAGGATCAAAACATTGAGACTGTAAGACTGATATCGAGGGAAGACGAAGAAATGTAATTATCGACGGTACCAAAGCATGACCAATGCAAGCCTTTCTTGGAGAACGGAGACTTCGGGCTTTAGATCAGATCATAGATTTTGCCTACTTTCAACAACCTAAAGAGGATTTTTCTATTGGTTTGATCGGTGCCAAATGGTAGGTTGATCCGTCATTCTCACAAATTACCTCCAAAATACTCTCCCAAATTTATTCCACAAGGATAAATTGTTTTTTAGACTGTAGTCTTTCATCCCCAGTTTCGAACCGAACAGATATCTCAAACGTAATTTTTATTTTTTCAGTCATCAGTTTACAAAAGATGTACAGAAATGTAGCAAGACAATTCACTTACCAAAGCTTAGGATCAGGAGGTAGGTTTGATAACATTTTACAACAAACAAACAAATTTGAACATAACTGAATTTTCATCCAAAATGATTGTGTAATTTAGAAGTTCCTTGCCAGCTATGGTATTCCATCAATAATTGTGATATACTTGTATTTATTTTACGATTGAGAAAGCATTTGTGATTAACTGAAAACTGAATGCAAAGTAGTTTATATACAAATATATATACAAGTAATGATGAAACATTTTCTCATATTCTTGAATGAACTTTTGTACTTCATTTTAAAAAAGTATCTCGTATATATATTACCCATATGCTACACTTATTTTGCCACCGTTTACCCACTTAAAAAGAGGAAACGATGAATTGGATATATATTGTGTAAAACCCCAAGAGGAATGACGCGAACGTTCAGGGACTTTCGGTGCAGGCACAATAGCTTCGACCTTGAGCATCGCGCATAGGTCAAAACTGGTGGCACTCGGCCTATTAAAGCTGGTGACGTCTCTGACGAAATTTTGAATGGGACATAAGATTTATTTTCACAATTTTTTCCTGATCCTATGAAATGAACGATTTCATATTTGTGTAAGATACACGATAACATTTAAGGATTTTACTATAATCTACCTCCAACTCGCAACTCTTGTTTAAAATTAGATTTGCTCGCGGATTTGAAGCCCAATTCTTTAAGGTAGATGTGGTGTCAGGTTTTTGCAAAAATCATTTTTAAATTAAACTATGCGCATGATGGAAATATATCTGAAAGGAATTCTATTCACTTGTTATATAAAAAATTTGGTAAACTATTGATACTTAAACAATTCATATTTTCCATTTAATTTTTTTTTTTAAAATGGTGTCAAGGGCAACAACTCTCATGCTGGTATTTCCTCTACTATATGTCTATTATACCATGATTTCCCTAATATCCACAGTTAATTCATACATATCTATATATATATTAGTAGTTTTTCTAAACTGTTGACATTAAAAATTTATCATTTTAACAAGTTTTTGTCTATTTTTATTATTCTGTTTTATGAAAATGATTTTCTGATGTTGACCTATACCCCTGTTTTGTATGTCTGACATCTTTTTAAAAAATGGTGGCAGCATACATATTTTCTTTGGTTATGGATGAAATTAAACTACATTGAGTGGAGAGTAATACGGTTCTTCCACTTTCAACCATTAATACTGAGAAGTCACCTGAGGGTGGAGCTACCTTGAAAGAGGACTTGATACAGTAATAAGTATTTTGTTGATATAATATGCAATATAGATATTGTAGAAAAACTTTATGGAAAGGCAAATAAAGGAAATGACCGGTCATATCCCATAGTTCATAAATGACAGTCAAAGGAAGACATAGCCTACTGAGGTTTAGGCAGAGTCACGTTTAGATAGACCTGTGTTTAGATAGAGTCACGTTTAGATAGACCTATGTTTAGGCAGAGTCACGTTTAGATAGACCTATGTTTAGGCAGAGTCACGTTTAGATAATCCTATGTTTAGGCAAAGTCACGTTTAGATAGACCTATGTTTAGATAGAGTCACGTTTAGATAGACCTATGTTTAGGCAGAGTCACGTTTAGATAGACTTGTGTTTAGGCAGAGTCACGTTTAGATAAACCCATGTTTAGGCAGAGTCACGTTTAGATAGACCTATGTTTAAATAGAGTCCCGTTTAGATAGACCTATGTTTAGGCAGAGTCACGTTTAGATAGACCTATGTTTAGGCAGAGTCATGTTTAGATAAACCTATGTTTAGGCAGAGTCACGTTTAGATAGACCTATGTATAAATAGTCACGTTTAGATAGACCTATGTTTAGGCAGTCACATCTAGATGGACCCATGTTTAGGTAGAGTCACGTTTAGATAGACCCATGTTTAGGCAGAGTCACGTTTAGATAGACCTATTGTTAGACAGAGTCTCGTTTAGATAGACTTATGTTTAGATAGAGTCAAGTTTAGATTGACTTATGTTTAGGCAGAGTCACCTTTAGATAGACCTATGTTTAGATAGAGTCACGTTTAGATAGACCTATGTTTAGGCAGAGTCATGTTAAGATAGACCTATGTTTAGGCAGAGTCATGTTGAAATAGACCTATGTTTAGGCAGAGTCACGTTTAGATAGACATATGTTTAGGCAGAGTCACGTTTAGATAGACCTATGTTTAGACAGAGTCACTTTTAGATAGACCTATGTTTAGGCAGAGTCACGTTTAGAGGCAGGACTAGGTTTAGGCAGAGTCACATTTAGATAGACCTATGTTTAGGCAGAGTCACGTTTAGATAGACCTATGTTTAGACAGAGTCACTTTTAGATAGACCTATGTTTAGGCAGAGTCACGTTTAGAGGCAGGACTAGGTTTAGGCAGAGTCACATTTAGATAGACCTATGTATAGGCTGAGTCACGTTAGATAGACTTATGTTTAGAAAGACCTATCTTTAGGCAGACTCGCGTTTAGATAGATCTATATTTAGGTAGAGTCACGTTTAGATAGACCTATGTTTAGGCAGAGTCTCGTTTAGATAACCTATGTTTAGGCAGAGTCACGTTTAGATAGACCTATGTTTAGATTGCGTCACGTTTAGAGGCGAAACTAGGTTTAGGTAGAGTCACGTTTAGATAGACCTATCTTTAGGCAGAGTCACGTTTAGATAGACCTATGTTTAGGCAGAGTCACGTTTAGAGGCAGGACTAGGTTTAGGCATTGTCACGTTTAGATGGACCTATGTTTAGGCAGAGTCACGTTTAGATATACCTATGTTTAGGCAAAGTCACGTTTAGATAGACCTATGTTTAGGCAGAGTCACGTTTAGATGGACCTATGTTTAGGCTAGACCTATGTTTAGGCAGAGTTACAGAGGCAGGATTAGGTTTAGAAAGGGTGATGTTTACCTGGGACTATGTTCGGAAATTTTAGGTAGAGTCATGTTTTAGGTAGGTCTATGTTTAGGTAAGGTTATGAGTAGATAAAGTTTTGTTAAGATAGGGGCTATATTTACGTAGGATTATTTTTATGCCCCCCTTTGAAAAAGAGGGGGCATATTGTTTTGCACCTGTCGGTCGGTCGGTCGGTCTGTCTGTAGACCATGTGTTGTCCGCTCAATATCTTGAGAACCATTCACTTGATGATAATGATATTTCATATGTGGGTTAGTTATGAGTAGAAGAGGATCCTTATCGTTTTTCAGGTCAAAAGGTCAAGGGTCAATCTACTCTGGACATAGGAATATAATGTCCGCTCAATATCTTGAGAACCCTTTGCTTGAAAGACATCAAACTTGGCACACTGGTACATCCTAAGGAGTAGATGACCCCTATTGATTTTGAGGTCATATGGTCAAAGGTCAAGGGTCAAACTGGGCATAGGAATATACTGACCATTCAATGTCTAGAGAACCCTTTGCTTGATAGACATCAAACTTGGTACGCCAGTACATCTTCAGAAGAAGATGACCCCCATTGATTTTGAGGTCACATGGTCAAAGGTCAAGGGTCAAACTGGACATAGGAATATACTGTCCGTCAAATATCTCGAGAACCCTTTGCTTGACAGACATCAAACTTGATACACTGGTACATCTTCAAGAGAAGATGACCCCTATTGATTTTGAGGTCACATGGTCAAAGGTCAAGGGTCAAACTTGACATGGGAATATACTGTCTGCTCAGTATCTTGAGAACCCTTTTCTTGACAGACATCAAACTTGGTACACTGATACGACTTCAGGAGAAGACGATCACTATTGATTTTGAGGTCACATGGTCAAAGATCAAGGGTCACACTAGACAGGAATATACTGTCCGTTCAATATCTTGAGAACCCTTTGCTTGACAGACATCAAACTTGGTACACTGGTACATCTTCATGAGTTGATGACCCCTATTGATTTTTAGGTCACATGGTCAATCCACTCTTGACATAGGAAAATACTGTCTGCTCAATATTTTGAATTGATGATACTACTCTTAATTAAATGATGTGTGTGTGTATAACCCTTTTCAATTTTGCACCAGGGGGGGGGGGGGGGGGCATATGTGTTTTACAAACATCTCTTGTTTAGATAAAGTTATGTTTAAATAGGGCCATATTAAAATAGGGTTATGTTCATACAGTCACGTTTAGATAGGGTTATGTTTAGACAGAGTCACATTTATAGAGGGATATGTTTAGATAGAGTCACATTTAGATAGGGTTATGTTTAGACAGAGTCACATTTAGATAGGGTTATGTTTAGACAGAGTCACGTTTAGATAGGGTTATGCTTAGACAGAGTCACATTTAGATAGGGTTCTGTTTAGACAGAGTCACATTTATAGGGGGTTATGTTTAGACAGAGTCACATTTAGATAGGGTTATGCTTAGACAGAGTCACATTTAGATAGGGTTATGTTTAGACAGAGTCACATTTATAGAGGGTTATGTTTAGACAGAGTCACATTTATAGAGGGTTATGTTTAGACAGAGTCACATTTAGATAGGGTTATGCTTAGACAGAGTCACATTTAGATAGGGTTATGTTTAGACAGAGTCACATTTAGATAGGGTTATGTTTAGACAGAGTCACATTTAGATAGGGTTATGTTTAGATAGAGTCACATTTAGATAGGGTTCTGTTTAGATAGAGTCACATTTAGATAGGGTTATGTTTAGACAGAGTCACATTTAGATAGGGTTATGTTTAGACAGAGTCACGTTTAGAGATTGATACGTTTAGATAGGGTTATCATTTGCATAGGTAGAGCTATGTTTAAATAAGGTTATTTTTAAATAGGGTTATGTTTAGGTAGGATTGTGTTTAATTAGGGCTATGTTTAGATTGAGTTATGATTAGACAGAGTTTCGTTTTCATAAGACAATGTTTAGATAGCATTATTAATACCTACTCTCATGTTTTTAGATAGAATTATGCTTAGATTGAGATACGTTTAGATAGGTAATATTTAGGCATCATTATTTTATTCAAATATGTTTGTATTATTAGGGTCATGTTGAAATAGGGTCATGTTTAAATAAGGTTATGTATAGAAATACCATGTTCTCTATCCAAGAGCTCTTTCCACCATATGTTTATCTTAATACAAAGTCAATTCGTACTCTGCTCTCTGTCATACTTAAATTTCACCGTAACATATACTTGCCGTAACACTATCGATAGTCTAGAGAAGACTGTTTGATGCAGAAAAGTCAGATATCTAGCATTAATTTATCAAACGGGAACGATTTTGTTTCCATTTGTTTATGGGATTAAATCTGACGGAGTTTGATGCCTTAAATGAATTGATATTGTGTATGATTCAGGCGCGTTATGATATTCGACGGAAAAGTTGCTTACAAATGCAGAGGATGTGAAGTCCAAAATAACTACTAATCCCTTTCTTCTTCTCTTAATTTCTTGCATCTATTGATACATAAATATTCATAAGGTAATTATAGAAATTCAGTTAACTTTACTCTGCCTTATCGTTGGACAATGGAAACTGAAGTATTTTTTCTGCACAGTTAAATGTTGAAAAAATCAAGTAATGAATCCCGGAGGAGAGCCTTGCCAATGCAGGGGCTCTGTGTTCTTGGTAATCAAATGGCGACGACATTGACGGTTTCAATGTGTCTGACAATGCACCGAGTTGGCAATTTTACTCAAGTGATCTCTGCAATCAACGTTTAATAAAATCTTAAATGAGTACACAGTGACATGTACCCCTATTTCTATCTATTATACTCAGGCGACTTTAGAAACGCCAGAATCCATCAAATACAGTATCATCTTTGGAAATTTAAAAGTTAAAACATTGGACATAGAAGAAATTGTTGAGAACAAGCCTTGACTGGGTTGGTAACTGTGTATGTAGTACATCATGTATACTAGTATGTCGGAGTATTTCGCTCCAGTTCACATTTTCAGGTGGGCGTTTCTAAAGTTCTCTGGGTATATATTTTGATTTCCAGTGAAGTGTTGGGTCTATGCGTGACAGTGCATGGTAATGTTTTCGATAGGCTGCAATTAGGAATCTTTCCGCTGAAAGAAATTAAAGCAATGTTCAAGCTAGGGTATGCAGATTGACTGTCCACGCATAGTTAAGTAGCGTAATCTTCACAGCAGCTTTTCTATTTGAAATATTTCTCTTTGAATCTAATGTGCAGGTATCCATTATACTTTGGCATTAATAATTAATTTCATAAACATGAACAATGTCTTTGAACGCATAGTTTAGACGACATGGCTTTTGATGTAAGGCTGCAATATACGGGTTATTTGTAGTTATCATCACGTGTTTAATACACCCATTACAAAGCAGTCAATATCTCGCTTCCCGTGACACATTCATAATGCATGTAATTTTGGTATTTTACACAGAAGAAAGAACCCCAAGAAACAATATTAGGTTAATTACACAGTTTACAAATTAAAAATACATGGAAATTATTAACGAACTTGCTAGAAGAATCTTTACATGGAAAGGAAAACCAATTACATTTTCTTTTATTGTGTTATACTCCTTCAGAAAGTTACCTAGGTATACCCAGCGACCTATGACATATGTTGATGCTTTGCATGATGTGTTTAATTTAATGCCTACTAATGTATGTATGGAGGGATGAAGCCTTGTCTATTATTTATCATTTTCTACAATGGATTTCTAAGCTGTTCCAGTGGCAACGAGGCGTGTCTTTACCTGTGAATCAATATGGAAAAAATCACGAGAGTCTTGTGAAACATTCTGATCCTGCCAACCTGTCTGATGATGAAGTTTACGGTAATTTAGAATTTTCTCGAAAGTAAATGCAGGCTTATGGCAAATGTTACCACTTCCGACGAGTAAACTTGTTTAACAAAAATCGGAAGATGGCGAAAATTAAAGTTGTGGAAATGTTCAGTACCCCGAAACAGTTCATAGTTGCCAATGAAACGTATTCTGAGGATATTTGGTCAGATGATCCTGGTAACTATGACGATGACACTCAGGATAATAACCAATCAGGTAACGGGAAACTCAAATTCCAGCGGGAAGCCAGCATGGACACAACACAGGAGGAATTTGACCTGGACTTTATGATGCCATCCAGAGTTCGCGAAATTTTGAGTTCGGAGGGACTTACCAAGGACGTAATAGACAAATCGGTTAAGCACTTGGAGAAAAAACATAGGAGAGCGCTTCACTTGACCATTCTTCAAGAGAAGTAAATCTTTCTTTCTCTTTATTTTTCTCCACACAATGTATCAAACAAACGCACTCTTTTAGATTCCATCGCGAGCAAATGGCAATCTTATTTTTCTGTTAATCCCCCAAAGATTCGTTTATAACTTTGCTTTGATAACAATGAAGCATTCTTGAATTGTAGTCGAATCGCCGTCTTTTAATGTCAAAACCAATGAGGATAAAGATTGAGAAGTTATTAGGCTGCATCTGATCTGTAAGCCAAACCAATCCTGGCAATTCCTTAGGGTATAAAGACATTCGATGTTACTTTCTTGACATTTTTTGGTGGGGAACTAGATTCAGCGACTGATTAAAAATTAATGTAGTTTTAGTAATTATTAATGAGGATGGATTAAAGGTTACAAAACTCTTTGTCTTAAAAATCAATAGACATTTAAAGGATTTCTTTCCGCAGCTGGGGATATTTAATCACTTTAACTAATTCTAGGAAAAATTCAGACATTTTAATGAAAACAAAATGCAGTACATTATCATCAGTTCACCAGAAACATGATTGCAGTCTTGGATATCAGTCTGGAATGACTCTTCATCCTAGAGACGTAAGCTAACTAAACAAAACAAACCAAAAGAGTATGTCTACATGTAAAGCAATCTAATTCTAAGCGGTAGCGGATTCAAAACAGCTAATTTTAATTTTATTGCAGGTATAGATAACCGAAACTTTTTTTAGAAAGATAAAATGATATCATAAAACTAATTGCAAGAGCTATATGATTGAAGCCCGTTTTATGATATTTTGTATGTGTATTTAATTAAGGAGGTACTCTACATCGTCATAATGGCTGACTTCCTTTTAAAACATGGATGAAAATATAAATATCAGCAATAATTGTCTATTCATTTAAAAAATAATCGCCTAGCTAAGTAGCTCAGTACGATAGCACGTCGACTTCTGAACTGTAGATCGCAGGTTCGAGTCTAGCAGGGGTTTTAAATTTTTCTCAGATTGCTTTCTACTAAAACTGCATTTTTTTGACTAAACAAAGTAAATTTGAAAGTTTTCAATTTCATAATAGTGTTGTACACATCCTCCACTTTTCATCCAAATCAAATTCCTCTGGTGTAGCATACCTCCTTAAAGATATTGATGTTTATAACTGATGTGTAAGTTCAAAGCTACAAAACACAGCGTTGCGTTCTTTGTAATGCGTGACAAATGTTTCATTTCAAGTTCTTTGATGTTAATTACAGTACACCATAAAAATCAATAGAATCCAAGTTAAGTGCATTCAGTATACAAAAAAGGGAATTTATCAGACCCTTCCCTTGGGCAACTGACAAACGGATTTTAAGATATCGATCTCTATGAATAAAGGAGATATTTTAAACGTAAAGAAAATATCTCTATAAGTAAATGGACTCTGCGAAAAATGTACATTTATATATTACATAGATATCGCTACCATTCTAAAGGCGATATCTCTACGTGTACAGACAATATCTCTATAAGTAAAGGAACTATCGATATCGCTACCAGTCTATAGGCGATATCTCTACGTGTAAAGACAATATCTCTATTTTACACACGAAGGAGATCTCTTTTATCAATCAGAGAAATGTCTTTTCATTGGAGATACATGTATCGGTTTCTAGTTTACAGTTATCATAAACTTAACAAATTAACCGTACACACCCTGTAGTGGGCGGTGGCACGATAAAAAAATCTTCACTGCTACGGCCCTGAGCACCATACATGGGTCTAAATTTGTGGTACTTCACCTACAGCTGGCGACGTCTCTACCCGCCGAAATTGATCGTAAAACAAAATCCAAAACT
Organism: Ostrea edulis; assembly: GCF_947568905.1. Taxonomy (NCBI): domain Eukaryota; kingdom Metazoa; phylum Mollusca; class Bivalvia; order Ostreida; family Ostreidae; genus Ostrea; species Ostrea edulis. The sequence goes on along the minus strand of NC_079165.1, from coordinate 30,422,231 downwards.
AAAAAACAAACCTTCAAAAATTCCATGGAATTATATTAATTGTTTATACCAAGAAATTGCAGTTCATAGATTAGAGAGATTATCGTACAATGATTATCATGTGATACGCTAATTCATTCGTAATTATATCAATTTGTTCCAACTTTTAGTTTATGTGAAGATAAACAATGTTCATACATATTAAACATTGGTTGTGTTACATATAATTTTAGTAAAAGTTTAAAGCTATTGATATAACATAATATTTATAAAAATTGTACTTAAAGAAGTCTCGGAAAAGCTATTTGTTTCCTATATAAACATTGAGTGTTAAGTCTACGTTTCGCTTATTAGAAAATTTGCCGTTTATTCATCTAAAGCCCAGAGTATATATAAGATATTTCTACATACGATCAATATCAGGTAAAATATTTTTGAATTGCTCATGATGAGTGCGACGGATCAACAGGGGATGCTCACTCTTCCTAGTCTCCTGATTCCACCTCTGGTGTGCCCAGGGGGCGTCTTTGCCCCACTCTTAATTTTGTATTCTTTATAAGAATTATGAAATTTTTCATTATCTTCACCTTTTTCATTTACTTCATTTTGGTATGAATGCATTTTAAAGTACACCTACAATTATCCACCTGGTTCTAGTATTTGAAGAAGTCAGAGGACTGTATAGTTTCTAGAGTCAACAAAATCTAAATACACGTGTATATCATCTTTAGACATATGCCATATATATTCGTCAAAAATTAACAGACCAACTGAAATAATTCTGTAAAAGTATCATTATATAGTTTTTTAATCTATCATAGTTTGCAAAATTACTTGCAATTACCACTTTAAAAATCTGTATGTATGAAGAGTTATTGCTAAATGGTAAACTGTCCCATCCATCATATATTTAAACTAGTAGATCCACCCCATCCATCTTATATCGAAACTGGTAGATGCTTAGGATCCGAAACCACCAGTTCAAATAGAAAAACATATTTGTGCCTCGTGTAAGTTGTTTATAGGATATAAAATGAGTTTTGTACCACTTTGTCCAAATTATGATTATTGTAGAAAAGCAATGTACGATATCTTCTAAACGTGCATTAAGGATGACCTTGTGATAGACATTGTTAATCAAAGAAATATACCATACACAAGGAGGACATCTTCATATGTTTAAAAATAGGTTTGCAGTAAAGTTATGTTAAGTAGGCAATCGTAAAACCCCCTTTATCCTTAAGCTTTTTAATACCATTCACTGCAAGCTTACATGTCACTATTCAGTCCATAATCTGAATTGAACTGAAAGGAAAATGATTTCATATCTCGAAGTGAATACTTTCGTTATGTGTGCGATACACACGCGTATTTGAATTATAAATGATCGATACAATAAGCTGACACGTGAAACAATATCTCAGTCCTTTCCCACAACACAGTTTTGAATATTACCTTGTTTCGACCCGTTATTAGCCACGAACAAATTTGAAATTGATATTTAACAAACCGTTTAATAATTCAAAAGTTTCACCGAATTAGAAGTGAACACGAATTCGCTTGGGGACATCTATTCTGATAATTTTCTTTCATGTATATCTGTTTAAAGGTCATGACAGATAAATGGCGAAATTTTGGTCCATACCAACTTACGTCTACATTGTTAAAACATTTTAAGCCTGAGAAATTTATTTTGAATCAAACACAAATTCGAAAATGCAAGAGAACTGCAGGAAATACATTCACGTATTTTATATATACTAGAAGTTACAGATAACAAATACTTCATGTAACTTGATGATTCTTTTTGGAAGAACAGGTGGTGGGTTTTTCACAAACGGCAATATTTTGAACTTTTCAATTCTTGAGGTTTTAGACAGGAAGTTAAACTATGTTTTATTAAAAAAATTAATGTAGATACTATTTATACTTACAAGACAATTCATAATATATACCCTTTAAACGATTTGTTTGAATTTATTTTATTTTTGTTGTAAAAAAATATTGTTGGTGACACAATCAATACATCGAGGACGATGCGTGCGCATGGGAAGTACCAAAGTTAAATAAAATCCACGATTCAAAGATATACAAATGTATTTAGTATTATGTAAAAATATAAAATTTACATTCCACTATCTCGAAATTACGAGAAGATATCTCGTAATTACAAGAAATTTTCTCGTACATGTAACTACAAGAAAAATTTGTGTATAAAGCAGAGTTGCACCATTGTGAATAGTCTTGGAACATGTGTGATGTGAATAATATTATCGAAACGTTATTTTGGGATAGTGTTTCAATACTTGTTTAAGATAAAAAGATACTATACAGGTTATACTCTTTCCTTCTATGTTGTGTGGCCAACCAATTGAAATGATCTTATCAGTGTGCACTCAACGCCGTAATAAGTTAGGATCGAGAAAGAAGAATTCTCCAGAATCTGAAGAATATTTAGACCTAAATACTAACATACTTACATAGCTTTTTGTAATCATACAAAACCTGAAAATGATTACGCAACTGGCACATCTTATGACAGAAGGGATCACGTGGTTTCTGTATGTTGTACTTTATCACAGCGGAGGTGTTTTCAAATTTTAATATTTCTGATAAAAAACCACGATTCTGTAGATCCTCTCCCATGGGAGTAAACCCCCCTCCCCAGTTAACCATTCAACCTCTTTGTCTAACTGGAATTTTTAGGTGCTGTGTGTCATGTTTCAAAACACAAAATCTTGCAATATAACAACAATAGATAGAATGAATTTTCTAAACTTATTTTGTAGTATAAGACATGCATAATGAACTCTTGTCACGCACTATATGCACTACTCAGGAAACTGCTCTGCATTCATATCATTAGAAACGAACTTTACTAAAACACACTTTTTGCATCTGACATTCAGTAAACTGGAAACCTCTAGAGTACATGATCTCTAAAGCCATTAAAAAGAAGTTACCTTCCCCCTGTCGAAGTCAACAGGGAAACGGTCAAACTAAAAAAAAAAATGAAATTCATGATTAAAACTTCACTATATCCTCCAACAAAGTTGGGGGGGGGGTACTGGAATCGGGTTGTCCGTCCGTCTGTAGACGCAATGGTTTCTGGGCTCTAAAGCGTTATCCTTTCCACCTACTGTGAGTCACCATATCATACATATGGACTACCCATGCGACGAAGATGTTCCCTATCGATTTTGGGGTCAAAGGTCAAGCGCACTACTACCCAAGGTTTTGTCATGCCCTTTCTTTTTTACACTCAGGAAAGAGGTAATTTATACCTATTAACAACATCCTTTGGGAGATTGAGGGTAAGCGGGGGTTATTCTTAGTGAGCTCACAGTACGTCTTGTTCATTTTGCTCTACATAACTAACGGTATATATTGTTCATTCAATATATTCAACGAAATGTGCACAATGGAGCTCTGGGTCCATATGCTTGACTAATTGGCATGGTTTATGATCAGCCTGATAGACAAAGCGTGAAATCAGTCACCAGCGCTCTCAGATAGGAATCTTTTAAACCATCTACGATTTTCCTCTTCCTTTTGCTATTGAATGCTGAAAGTTGACCTCTTTTAAGGCATTTATTGCTAAAGTAATCGATAAAAGGTCTTATCACAACCAATTCTTAGAAAATAAGCCGATGTGTGGTGGAGTCGATTAGATGAAATATGCAGATTCTCAAGCGGGGGGTGGTGGTCCACCAAACTGAAATTAGCTTATATTTAACCTTTAGTTCCCGAGAAGTTAAAATGTAGTGCATATACATCAATATTTCACTTTCCGTGCGATATCACTCGCCTTATGGTTTAAGCATATTAGCATACGCGGGTATTCAACAGTAAATGCCGCACGTTTTGAGACCCCTGTTGTGGTTCCAGTAAGCCAGAGGTCATACTTTGAACGCACTTGTAACTACACAAAATAAGGAGTTTATTGCAAATGCGCTTTGTCGAGGAAACATTTTTAACGACTCTAACCTATTTTTGTTATTTCCTAATTACCCCCCCCCCCCCCCCCCCATCCTATAGAGATCCGGGTTAAAATAGGTCTTCAATACCCATTATTCGTCGTAAAAGACGATTAAGATCCCTCCCTGCTCTAAGACCGTAAACGCCTAATCTCGGTTGAGATTCGGCTCGGCTAAATATTTGGACTGACGCCTTCACCGAATCTCGGAGCAGTCCTTCATAATTAAATGTCTGGAAATTTACTTTCAGCTTCGGCCACTTCTAGCAATGAAAGTGCACTTATGTGACACTGCTGTTCGCTTCAAATAAGTGATTTGACTGTTAAACTAACTCTCTATCACTATTAATGCTGTATTACTTACCATTTAGGTATAAAAATCCCAAAATGAAAACAGGCACTACATTTTCCGTTCAAATGAAGATTTCCATGGAACAATATTTTATCTCCTGGAATTGAAGTGTTCCTATAGTCTGCTTTATCTAGTTACTGATACATCGTATCTCTACATACCTACTTGCATTTCGTTAATTCAAAAAACGAACTTTAGGAACTCTTCAATTTTGGGAGATAAAATATTGCGCCATAGAAGTTTTCATTTGAACGGAAAAATTAATGATGGTTTATCTTTTTAGACAGTAAGCAATGCAACATTTATAGTGATAGAGAGTTAGTTTAACAGTCAAATCACTTATCTGAAGCGAACAGCAGTGGCACCTAAGTGCACATAAATTGCTAAAACTGGCTGAAGCTGAAAGTAAATTTCCAGACATGAATTGTGAAGGACTGTTCCGAGATTCGGTGAAGAAGTCAGTCCAAATATTCAGCCAAGCCGAATCTCAGCCGAGATTAGTAAACGCCAAGCATAGGCCTACATTTTGCAGCCCTTCACCGGCAATGGTGACGTCTCCATATGAGTGAAAAATTCTCAAGCGTGACGTTAAACAATATACAAGCAACCAACATTTTTATCACGTGGAAGAGGGATATGATTCTTTGTTTGTATAAACTTGAACCCTCTCCACACGGGGATGCTTTGAGGCAAGTTCGGATTATATTGGCCTAAGAGAAAAGTTAGCAACGGCAACACCGAAATCGAAAGACATCGGACAGATCGCATGAAAGCTAATTTGAACCTACAGTGTATGATGACTGGGATGAGTAAAAAAAAAACCCCACCATTCTTTTCTTGGTCGGCAAGTGTACATGGAAATCGATTCCATAGGTGACAGTCCATCTCAAGGTGTCTACCATTAAACTATTGTCGTTTTGTTGTTGTTGTTTTTTGTTTTTTTTTGTTGTTTTTTTTTGTTTTTTTTTTTATACATATTATCTGTTAGTATAGATACATCTTAGAAACATCGTCAAGAAATTCAAGATGGACAGAGACTGCTTTATCCCAGAGTGTCGCAAAGCGCACTGATAATTCATAATTTAATTCTTATTTAAATGTTTGAAATAGCACTGAAACGTAAGCATGTTTCTTTATGAACTCGTAATTAACACGAAAGTTAATTTCAATATTATGTATGGTTTTTACAGAGGGGGGGGTGTCTCCTGGCAATTACATTCAAGTGTGGAATTTGTTCCAGACAATTTGATAAATCAGCTACATTATATGACATTGTGTAATTCCCCGGTACATTTGTTCCGGAAAGAAACAGGTTTTGAAAGGTTTATTACATCGTACAAACAGAGAAATCGATAAAATCCATACGACGTGGGGAAATTCCTCAATAAACAAGAAAAATATTATCTATATGTTCTGCTTACCATTGATACATTTTAACACCTGTAATATGAATAGGAGAAAAAACTTATTTCCACTCATTGTTATTCGTTATGGCAATTCATATGCAGGATTGGATTTCATTATCTGTTATATTGTTGCGGAGTGCTATTCGGTATGAATTGATTTTCCTGTTAATTAATTAATTGATCGATTCCACGGTTAATACTGAATGACCAGAAATTTTCGTTTTTATTACAACAATTTACTAGTATATGTTATTGCTAAATTTTATGGAAACTTTGCCACCAATAATCGAGGTTAATTCTATCCCGAGAGTGAAAACGAAGTCATTAGAGGGTTAAGACTAGTTTGGTTGATGTGAAAATTACTCTCAATAACTGTGATCGGTAAAACAAACATAGTGGATTTGACTCTCCAAACAGAAGGTCCCGATGATTACAAATATCCATATTGACATCGGATGCCATTAGAGTTTATAATCAGCTGTCATGTGAGCTTCCCGAACTCCATACAAGAGGGCTTACGTTGTTGATAAAGCTTTGAAGAACTGTTGTGTTTGGATACGGCCATATGGTATCAGTGCAAATCTAAGTGAAGACTTACGTGGGTCTGATTTCAGATTTAAAAAGAAACAACACTGGAACACTTGCACAGTTGCGCGTGCGTGTAGTATCAGTTCAGATACAAGTTAAAACGGTGTCCTGTTTTCAGATCTCAAAGAACCAACATAGAACCTAAGAACCAGAAATCCAAAAGGAACTTCTCTCTGCCGCGGCTGGCCCTCGGCGATACGGAATCAGTCAGCGAACATTCTGCCGAGTGTCACGACGTCAGCATCAGAAGAGAAAAACGTCACCAGCGACCGAAGCCTTGGTCCGAGGCTCTTCCTGTCAATGAGATGATTACGGAACATATTGTTGAACCTCCAGGTAAGACAGGATATTGACTAATAGTTCTTGAATAAAATACGTTGATATAGGAGAGCGCAAATTATAAAGAAAAGAATGTTTTATTAAGAATTTAACTGAACACATTTTATTTTCTTAAACAGTGAGCAATATGTAGAACTACTAAAGTATGAAAAATGTCCGTCCTTTGGTGATGTAGGAAGATTTAAAGTTGGTCGTGAAATAGTAACAACACGACAGTAATTTTAGTAATGCATACTGACTCTGTCTAATCAATAAAACAATTAAGGTACTCGTTTATCACAAAGATTCATCCCTAGGTGAAGTGACTGACTTGTGACTGACCGGAAGAACAATGACGGTGGATTTCTCTCTTTAATTGCAGTTTTTCTTGCATTATGTCGATTTTTACATTTCAATTCTAACAGGGGTAGGGGGCTCATGACTGGCAATGAGTGTAGCATTGTATATTCATTTGAAGGTACATTATTATTAGATTGTGCATTGAAGGGGAATTATCAAAACAAAAAGGGGTCAACGTTCTTGGTATTGAGCTATGTAAGTGTGTTAAACTTGACCCTTTTGCACTTTGACATTACTTAAACATGTACTTGTTTTGTTTACTGGTGTCGACACAATAAAAGAAATACACACCAATCACTATGTTGAATTAATGCACATTCTTTATGTTCAATTAAATTAATAGATAGATCTACGGAAAAGTTTGATGCTAGGAGACTAAAAGTAAAAAAAAATTACGTTTTTACAATTAAAATATGCAAACATTCATATAGAAAACAACAGTGCGGGTGTTTTGTCATTGATAAAACATGTAACTTGTACCTAAGTTCCAAGGACTTGTATCAAAATCTAAGATAGAACATAAAAAGTGGGGATTATAGATCAAGTATTTGAATTATTGGCCAAGAAGCAAAATTTTTGATATAATCATATAGCTGTACTTAAGAATCGGTTTCTTGTTTGCAAAAATATATCAACAAAATGAATGAATTTATAATATTTTAATTAGTTTCAAGTATCTACTATCAATTTGTATCATAAAATCATGCTTAAGAGTATAGATATTCACTATTTTAGATAAATTATAAATGGGTAAAATCTTGCAGATTTATATATTTGATTAAAAAGTTCTTTCGTTAAATTAAAAGAGAAGTTTATCCATTTGACTACAATACACTCCCATGCATGACCATAACCATTTATGTAACATTATAAATTAATGGAAAATTGGCGGGGAAATTCGATGATGTCCTTTGGACAGCATTAACCAGTCGTCGCCAAGCTAAACCTAACGATTATATGATAGTTGAACACTCTTCGATGCTTCAGGACCAATGGGACTCCGAATCTGTTATTCTTGTTTAATCAAAGGAAATAAATATCTCACATTCGTCATTGTAAAAGAAAAATATCTCTCGGTGAAAGAAATATCTCTTATTTGGAGATGTATATTTCTCCAAATTGATAGATATCTCTTAACTTAGAGATACATATTTTTCTAAAGAGACATCTCCTTAAATTAAGATATCTCTTTAGATCAGAGAGTTATCTTATTTCTCGAATGAATAGTAAAATGACTGTCATAAGGATCGGTATATGGCGAAGCAATTACTTCTCTTACTCCTCCATGTTTCTAAATATAAAGATTAAACGACAATCTAAACGATGAATCCTAAGAAATTGAATTGATCGAAGTATTGCTGACATCCTCATCAATTTTAGTTTACGATGTCTATGCTGCTATCCATGATTAATTAGATGTACGACAAGTTCCTAATACGTTTGTGACGTCAGTTCGCGCGCGCACGTGTGTGTGCGCGCGTGCATACGTGTGAGTGTGTGTAGGACGCTAAAACGGTAAACTGAAAACTAGCATTGTTTTTTTTTATTATTATTATCATTTATTCTTTTTTGATTGTGTAAGTACTTGACGATCGTGTGCATTTGAAACGAACTAGAAAACTTCTTCAGGGAATTTCTGATTGACATGATCAGGGGGGAAAAAACCCCTCTCACATTGATTGCAATCTTACTCTGAAATAATTCATATTAATTCTCGCCCTAGTAATTCTCTGTGTAGCCTGATAAGACTGTTTGCATTGAATGACTTCCTCTTAGCAAGAATACATTACATATAGCTTCCTTAACCCACTGCAGATCTTTGTCAATGTACAGAATGATAAACGATAATTCTTATAATCTTTGGATTTCTTTCATTTTCGTGCACATGCGTTTGTTTAGTACTTTACATCACAACTGGGTCATTGATTAGAGTCTCTCAAAACATATACATGTTAATTCTGACAGCTAAAAAGGTATAGTTTTAGTTTACATGAAATCAGAAAATTCCCAACTGGCCTATAAAACGGCAACGAACACATTGAACATTTCCCCTAAATATAATTCACATCAATTAAATACATTTATTAGAAATAAATTCATATGTAAGACTGGCTAACATTCATTATGCTTAACAAAAATACTGCAAAACTAACCCACTCTTATTGTTTTTATCCCACGCGGGAATTTGGATGGTGTTTAATGTTCATTTACAAATGAAACATTATCATGTGACTTTTAGAGTATATTCTATTAGATATGAATAATGTATGAAGTAATCATCAAAATACAAGTCAAAGGGATGGATTGCAAAACCTTCAGAGAATTGTTGTCACAAAGTAGATATGAGTACATACAAATATTTGTCTATATTGAAACCTTAAGTGAAACATTCCACATAGCATTGAATGTACACTGTAGGCGTATTTTCACCAAATACCAACTGCTTACTTCCTACTTGTAGTGTTGACCAATTAACATGATGCGACACAGAAATCGTTGTTTTAAAAGGTTCGAATTGACATGATTTGAAGGGGCGTATTTCGTACCGTATCTCGAAGCGCTATGAAACTGGAAATGCCCTAACGGGACTAATACTCCCACAGGGCTTATCCAAACTGGGACATCTTGAATATTTTCAGCCAATGATCTGACATTATACAAATGACTTTACTTTGAATCAGGTCAAGGGTTTGACACACCCTCGGTTGTGTGAAATGAAAGTTGAAGATAACGAACAGTGATTAATCTCACAACTCCTATAAGCAATACAAAATAAAGTTGGGCAAACACGGACTCCTGGATATACCAGAGGTGGGAGCAGGTGCATAGAAGTAAGCATCCCCTGTCGACCGGTTACACCCGCCGTGAGCCCTATATCTTGATCAGGTAAACGGAGTTATTCGTAGTCAAAATCAGTGTGCCAAGAACAGCCTAACAATCGGTATGAAACACGGCATGAAATATGATCATCTAATTTTTGGTTACAAACTCTATGACACTGATATAGATTTTGAATCTTTTCTCAGGGTGACATTGAACTTGACCAAATGACCTTGACAAAGAGTTGTAACAGCGTCTGGTCATAAATCATAATCAATGTTTGTGCCAAGTATGTACCTTTTATTTATTTCCTTGATCTAGTAATGACCTTAAACAAAATGAGACGTTAAGAATGGGGAAAAGACGGACGGACATAATGATTCTTTCATAATCTCATACCAAAAGTATGGATATGAAAAGTGTAGAGATCGATGAATGGCGGAGGAATTCGGAAAACAGATTTTATTCAGAGGATCACAACCCTTACAAAAGCAGGTCAACTGTGACGAAAGTCAAACCCGAGACTAGTTTGTGACCAAGAGGACGCATGTCAAGGAAACACTGCAGAATTTAAGTGAGAGAGAAATTTCTAGTCGTTTCCGGATTCACGACAAGGGACAATGAAAGCTTTGAACAGGCACAGCGTTTCCTAAACAAATATTTACTTTCAACATTGCGTTATAAGACAATAACATCTGACAGCATGAGATTACAGTGCCGAAGAACAATAACATTGACATCACAATTCCACGTTAAACAATAACATTGACATCACAATTCTACGTTAAACAATAACATTGACATCACAATTCCACGTTATACAATAACATTGACATCACAATTCCACGTTAAACAATAACATTGACATCACAATTCCACGTCATACAATAACAATAACATTGACATCACAATTCCACGTTATACAATAACATTGACATCACAATTCCACGTTATACAATAACATTGACATCACAATTCCACGTTATACAATAACATTGACATCACAATTCCACGTCATACAATAACATTGACATCACAATTCCACGTTATACAATAACATTGACATCACAATTCCACGTCATACAATAACATTGACATCACAATTCCACGTTATACAATAACATTGACATCACAATTCCACGTCATACAATAACATTGACATCACAATTCCTCGTTATACAATAACATTGACATCACAATTCCACGTCATACAATAACAATAACATTGACATCACAATTCCACGTTATACAATAACATTGACATCACAATTCCACGTCATACAATAACAATAGCATTGACGTCACAATTCCACGTTATACAATAACAATAACATTGACATCACAATTCCACGTTATACAATAACAATAACATTGACATCACAATTCCACGTTATACAATAACATTGACATCACAATTCCACGTCATACAATAACATTGACATAAAAATTCCACGTCATACAATAACATTGACGTCACAATTCCACGTTATACAATAACAATAACATTGACATCACAATTCCACGTTATACAATAACAATAACATTGACATCACAATTCCACGTCATACAATAACATTGACATCACACACGTCATACAATAACTTTTGTATCACAATTTTACATTAAACATTGAATAGCGTTATTATTATACTTATGACAATATTCACCACAAGTTACGTCCCTTGTCCGCCATCTTTCAGTGAAAAAATCTTACTTCCCTACGTTGTCCTTTGTAATTTGCTTTGTTATTTTCTCATCAATTGCAGTAAATTACAATAATGCCTCAGGGTAGGGCAATCCATAAACTCGTTGGAAATCTCAATAATTAGCTATAATTCACTGTGGTAATCTCGTACATTTTTGGTAAGGTAATGAAGGAAAACTTGGCTATACCGATTGACCTATGGCTAAACCTTCTGGTTGATAGGAGTATACCAATTCTGTATATTTACATTCACTGAATCTTTTCCCTTATATTTTTTTTTTTTAATTGACATTGCTTTCATCTTTGACAATGAATACACGTTTGTTGCAAACTAGTTCGATCCGGTTTTCTAGTACCACCTGTCTGCATAATCATTACCAGATATGGAGCGTCATCAAGGTCAAAGGATGCATTGGCTCTTCCATTTAACGTAACAAATGGGTCAACCATATGATATTTTAGAACTTCATTCTAGTTTATATTTTTAGAAAATACATAAAAATATGAATATAAACATAAATATAAAAATGAAACAACAAAGAAAGCATTTTGTTGTTTAAATAAACAATTGTATTTAAGAAAACAGTTATGGATCTTTTCTTCAAGATTCGAGTGAAACTATCGTGGTCATGAGCTTTGTAAAGGAAAAAAACGGGTGATCTATCAATAATGGTAAACACAATCCTTATGCACTAAATGTCGATAAACTTCTGTTGACAAATTGGATTTAAGAATGCGCATGCGCTATCAACAAAATTAACATAAGGCTCAATTGCGTATGTCTTGTACAAAATTAGCAACAGCAAAAGTAAACAAATACAGCTAGCCACGTGTTCACAAAATAACAAGAGGGGCAGCTCACATAAACGTTTTACTGGCATAAACTGTTTATAAAATCTGTAATAACACTTCTACTTAACCAAATGTACATTCTATACTTAAATACTGTTCATTGTGTTTTAAAAGATAGCTAAACCCTCATCACGTGACTTTGCTTTATTATAACTTCCAAATAGAAAAACTATCGATTTCCACTTAACATAGTTTATTTTGATCAACAACCAAAGAAATTGTAAATGTTGACATGATATTTGAGAGATGCCTGGCATACATAAACAGAAGTATATAGGAACATCAGAAAATTGCACATTTTCGTTAAACAGCATGATAAAAAGTACGTAAAACTGGTAAACTAAAATGACAAAATTGTAATGTTAGTAATTTTAAAAAAAGCTACTTTATAAACACACACAAACACGCACAAAGTTTAATGAATTAAAGATTTCGCAAAAAACTGCGACGTCACACGAGGATGAGTGTTTGAGCAGCAGATGGTTTTGTCAACACAGTTTCGTTGATACCTAGTTTTGTGTACAACTATTGTGCATTCTAAAACTTGTATAAACTGATCACGTGATTTCCTTCACAGTGGAACCAGACTTAGAGGAACCTTTCCAGTTTTGTCTGACAGAAGCGGAGAAAGTCAAATGGTTGTCCGAGCAACAGTTCGAGAAAGCCTTGGTGGGCAGCAATTTCGAGCCGCCCAGATTAGTGGTAAGTGGCATTGTGTTTATCAACTACATTAGCCGCGTACACAACATTGTAGCAGTTTAACAAATGGTCGGAACGATTGCACCAACAATAAGGGGGGAATCTAAAAATGAATATTCTTTTCTGCATATATATCTAACAGATTCTTAGGTCATCTGATATACTGCAAATAAAAGTACAACGGAAAGGAAATTCCAACTGGTTGGAATAATCTGATCATCATCAGTTCTAAATCCAATAACTAAAGTGCATTCGTTATTCTGTTGTTTGGTTGACAAACGTTAGATAAGGAATAAATTCGATTAATTTCACGGAGAAATGAGTAAAATTATACAAAACTCGAGATAAGTTGTCGTAATTGTTTGTAGTTGCTTGTGTTGAAAAATTCTTTAAATGGATGTTATAGTCAGTTTTGTGTTTGTTGAAGCTCGTCTCCTCCAAGATTCCAAAACACCACGTGATATCGAAAATACTGTTGACTCATAACGTCGTGCACATGGTTTATGTGAGTAGATTTTTTTCTAAATTGAAATAGAAGAGATGATAGGCGATATAATGTGTACGGGTTATGTTATTGTGGGGCATTTCCCTAAATATCCGGTGTACATGTATTATGGATGTTTTTGTTTGTTTGTTTGTTTGTTGTTCATTTTATTTTTTGTTTCCAGACCGAATTTTATATTTAATTAAGACATACCGCTCCTTTATAGTCCACAAGCATTTTGAGAGTATTGCATGGCAATACATAGTCCCCTACCGGACGCAAAAATTACTGGACAGCAACAATATTCGAAGTTCGTTATGTAGGTTAAGGTAAATGATTTAGCTACATTGTTGTTTTACAATGCTGGGAGTTTATAATGAGTGTAGTACTCTTATCTACAGAAATAAGAAACGTGGATGTAAACTTTAAGCTGATGTGGACATGACTCCACTAGTTCTTATCAACTTTGTAGAAGCGAACTAAAAATGTACCAAGTATCAAATGAATATCTGCAAGCACACTTACTTAAAAAGGTCCAAAACCCTGATAATTCATACTATTTTTCGAAGTCCAAGGGTCGTAACTCAGCGATAAATCACAAAATTCAAGCTTGATCTGTAACATGTTATGGCAAAGCAATGTGAAAAATATCAAATGAATATCTGCAAGCACAACCAAAAAAGTCCGAAATTTGTTAATTCACGATATTTTTCTAAGTACAATAGCCATAACAAGGACATAAACCAAATTCGAACTTGATCTGTTTCTTGTTATGGCAAAGCAATATACCAAATATGAAACGAATATCTGCAAACACAACAAATAAAAGTCGGAAAACTGATAATTCATGCTATTTTTCTAAGTCCAAGGGGGCCATAAGTTAGTGAAAAATCAATGGACCGAGATGAAATTTAAACTGATCTATAACATGTTATGGCAAAGCAATGTACAAAATATCAAATGAAAATCTGCAAACACAACAGCAAAACAAAAAAACAAAAAACAAAAACAAAAACCTGATAATTCATGCGAGTTTTCCAAGTACAAAAGCAATAACTTAGTGAAAAACCAAATTCGAATTTGATATGTAGATTGTTATGGCAAAGCAATGTACCAAATATGAAATAGATATCTGCAAGAACAGAGAAAAAAGTGCGGAAAACTGATTTGCAGGACTGACGGACAGACAGACAGACAGACAGACGGAGTGCAAACTTAAAGTCCCCTTCCACTTAATTGATTCAACGCATGTGAAAATAGATTTATAGTAAGGGATAAGTGTATAAACGCATGTATGCATATCATGTACACGTAATGTTCACCTTGATTGTGTTAATATCACGAAAAACGAAAACGTCATTATTTCTACATAATACAGAGGCAAAATTTATGATACACTTCAAGTTGTTCAAAATATATTTTAACGATATAAAGGCTTCCTTTGTCAAACAATGTGTTTCACAAACTAGAGTTTGACCTGAATGTTTCTCATCAAAGTTTTTCTGGCGTATGCATATCTGTCCAGCAGTGTGTCTATCGCCAAGCATCCGTGGATTTTTTTTCTTCCCATTTTCACCCCCAGTATTATTGGACCATTTTTAACAAAATTGGCAAAAAGGATGCAAGTTTAGATAAATGGACACACTGCATTTGAAGGAATAATGAAGAAATAATACAAAGTGAAGTCGTTGAATATTTCTATTCACATATCTACAGATACATGTAGGAAAAATTTCCTTAGTGGAGGGGTAGAATATATAAGGTATATCGTACATCAAGCACCAAAATCAAGGAGCAAGGTCGTTCGATGCTCCCCTGAGATGACGTCACATCTCTCTGCGTACTAGTCTCTGATACTTCCAACCCACGTTAGACGCCAGTCGTTTTCGGAAGATTTTTTACGAAAGTTTCCACGTCCTGAAGTAAAAATATTTAGCTTCAAGATTTCCGTTTTGGTCTCATTTTCTTTTATTAAAACGTAACAGTGTCTCGGCTTTTGTATAAAGGGGGTGGGTGACAACCACATGTTGATTCACTGAGGAAGATGGTTTATAAGAGTGTCGCCTTCATATCTGAAGGTCCCGATCTGAGCTCAGTGGGAACGTTGCATACACCAAGTGAGGCTGAACGACAAGAGATGCTGTATTTTGGAGAGCTAGTCCATACCTTCGGAAGTTCATCACAAGGAGACATCAACTGCAGGACATCCGAATATGTATCTGGTGATTCCCATGGCACTAGCCATTGAATAGCAAAGTCGGAATTGAAGCGTGTGGGAATCATAGTAAATCCACTTCCGGGTGCATCCAGAGCCACATTTCCTAAACGAACAAAAATGAATTATGAAGTCGAAAATTTCCTGTTTCCTCCACAACTTCAAAGTGACCGGTGTCGATCAAATGCCTAACTTCATGAAGAAGATATGTCATATATTCTTTTGCGTTTTATAGTAAACCATTAGTGATGAAAGAATTAGATTACATCACAGGCAGCTGTTTCTTCAATAAAAATGGATCTTGGAAATATCCCTATCATATAAGATGTTGGACATCCTCATTGACATTATCTATGTGGCCTTTGGTGATCAGGTCTTCCAGCAGTCTGTTGGAATTCCCATGGGCACGAATCGTGCTCCTTTATTAGTCGACCCGTTTTTATATTCTTATGAGGCAGAATTTATTCAAAAGCTTTGTCACGAGAAGAAAAAATTCTTTCAGTTCAACATTTAGATATATCGACAACGTTTTATCTATCAACAATGTCATTTTCATTCATATGTTGATGATGAAAGGCGAAGATAACCAACAGTGATCAATCTCATAACTCCTATAAGCAATACAAAATAGAGAGTTGGGCAAACACGGACCCCTGGACACACCAGAGGTGGGATCAGGTGCCTAGGAGGAGTAAGCATCCTCTGTCGACTGGTCACACCCGCCGTGAGCCCTATATCTTGATCAGGTAAACGGAGTTATCCGTTGTCAAAATCAGTGTGCCAAGAACGGCCTAACAATCGGCACGAAACACGTCAGACAGCATTTGACCCAATGATAGGTTGTATTGGCAAACTAGATCGTTATAACGACCATAAAATTTGCGAAATACTGATTTAAAACGAGACTGTTGGAACCCCTGCACCATAAACTTGTTTGTCAGTAGCCTGCTTCGATTTAAAAACTGACCATACGCAGAACAAGATTTTGCGTATCGAATCAGTTGAGAGATGTAAACACCATATGCAGGTGATAATGGAATATTGCTACATAAGTAGGGGAATTTGACAATGGAGAAGTTAAAATCATCCCGTTTGTCATAAAGTTGAGTTGTTAGATTGCCGTTAATATCTACTTTCAATAAAATATCTAAGTATGAAGCAGAAGTGGACGACTCTGTGGTGTCTTATTTCGAGCTGATTGGGATATACTGAATCGACATATGAATGAAAATTATTATTGTTAATAGATAATACATCGTCGATATATCCAAATGTCGAATTGAAGGCCACAGCAAGAGATTTTTTCTCTCGCGTAGTTTTTGAATAAATTCTGCTTCATAGGAATATAAAAACAGGTCAGCTAACAAAGGAGCACAATTCGTGCCCATGGGGATTCCAACTGACTGTTGGAAGACCTGATCACCAAAGACCACGAAGATATTGTCAATGAGGAACTCCAGCATATTTTTTATTTCAACTTCAGAATACTTGTGCGTGGAATCAGAGTGGCGTTTAACAAAGTAATTTTTTGGATGACTGATCACTAGATAGGAATATTTGCGATATATCCCAGTGAACTCGAAATAGAAGACACTACAGAGTATTCTATATCTGTTTCTTATTTGGATATTTTATTAAATATAGATGTTAACGGCAAACTGACAATTCAACTTTATGACAAACAGGATGACCCCAGCTTCTCCATCGCCAATTTCCCATATCTATGTAGCAATATTCCATTATCACCTGCATATGGTGTTTGTCTCTCAACTGATTTGATACGCGAGAGCATGTTCTGCGTATGATCAATTTTTAAATCGAGACAAGCTACTGGCAAATAAGTTGATGCTACAAAGGTTTCAACAGTATTGTTTGAAGTCAGCATTTTGTAAATTGTATTGTCGTTATAACGATCTGATTTACAAATACAGCCTATCATGGGGTCGAATACTGTCTGACTTGTAGCATAACCGGTTGTTCTTTACATACTGATTTTGACTGCGAATTACTCCATTTATCTGATCAAGATATTTGAAGACAGAAGTAAAGTTCGGAATTGCAGAGAGCTTTACAAGAAAATTTATGATATTGAAAGTTAACTGTATACAATTAAGATGCACACACCATCAAAGATAGAGAATATCCAAATGCATGCTGTCGTGACCCATAGCGTATTGTGGTGACCTATAACGTATTATGGTGACCTATAACGTATTACGGTGACTTATAACGTATTGTGGTGACCTATAACGTATTGTGGTGATCTGTAACGTATTATGGTGACCTATAACGTATTACGGTGACCTATAACGTATTGTGACCTATAACGTATTATGGTGGCCTATAACGTATTATGGTGACCTATCACGTATTATGGTGACCTATAGCGTATTATGGTGACCTATAGCGTATTATGGTGACCTATAGTGTATTACGGTGACCTATAACGTATTACGGTGACCTATAACGTATTATGGTGACCTATAACGTATTATGGTGACATGTAACGTATTGTGGTGACCTATAACGTATTATGGTGACCTATAATGTGTTATGGGTCCAAATCCAAAGGATTGTGAACTTCATTTCTTTGTAAGAAAGACGTGATTCGGGAGGGCATTGTGAAACATGGACCTCTTATTTCTTTATCTTATTTTGCAGGATTTCGAAGTGGCATCTTTCAATGAAATATTAGGTACACACTTTACATAGTTTATACATGTATGAAAGTACACTGAAGATGAAATCAAAATGAATACGAAATTATATCAATGATTTATCACATTTTCATTGTCTGAATTTATTTTTTAGATATGATTTCGAATAAACTGGAGAGTATAAAATCCGGGTGTAAAGCGAAGTCTATACTCCTGCTGTGTCAGGTATTGTATAGAAAAGAAGTACTAGTCAAAAGGTTCTAAATCTGTGACTTTTAAAGCAGTGGCGAACTTGCAAACACCCCCACCTCTCAACAATTTGATTGGAGAATTTGTTGATAGAAGGATATATTGTACCATTTAGGATGCTAACGTCCTCAATGAGAAGTAAAATCGTCATCTAAGTTAGCACCCCCCCCCCCCCCCCCCCATCTTTCATGATTTTCAGTATATTCATTTTTTTTAATGTCACCTCAGTATTAAACACCTCCTTTTAGTACTGTTTGTATATGAATATACCAATGTATTGTTCTAAAATCCTCTTGTAATGACCAGTAAATGGGCTATTTCTTGTTGCCAGATTTACACAACATTGAAACTTGAGTATTATATTTACAGTTGGGAATGTTTTCTACACGTATGCTATATAACGTTACATCAATATGCGATGCTATTTTTTTCTACACGTATGCTATATAACGTTACATCAATATGCGATGCTATTTTTTTTTCTACACGTATGCTATATAACGTTACATCAATATGCGATACTATTTTTAAAATTGAAACGTCAATTGGCCGACGCGATTAACAATTTTTAAAAAAAATATCAAATCAGAACTAATGTACGGGATATGGTTTCATATCAACAAATGTAAAATAAGTAATAAGATGTAATTAAAATTCATTGGAATACGAAATGCATTTCGGTTAATTGTTACAGGACTTCGTCACATTTACCATTTTACATCCCAATAAAGCTAATTATGTGTTTTGTCGGAAACATACACAAAGCTTGAGCGCAATGTACTCAACAGAAGAAAAAAAAATTAACAACTTGGATTCCATAAATTTTCGCCGTTAACATGATAACATCGATGGGCGCAGAATGGGTTCGATAGCGTACCTGATTGTCTTTCCTTTGTTTATATGTCATTACTTGTTATTCTTTTCAAATAAAAGCTTCGTTAACTATTAATGAACTTAACCTTTATAAAATGAATAACTATCAGGCATGAATTTTTAAAATTTTGTTTCCTATCTTCAGGGTGGACCGGGTTACTTGTACATCCTCAGGAAATTTGCCGTCACTCCGCAGAAACTCAAGAAGGAATCTTATAAATGTGTGAGAGAGTAAGAACGAGAACAAAGAGATTTTCCCCCTACTTCATCAATAAACATTTCACACTATCTGATGATTTCAGATAGGTATGTCAGTGACAAGCGTGCTTTTTAACCTTTACTTCTTTCTACATCACCTTTTTTTTCTAATGCATTGCAGGTTCTGGAAAACGTTAAGCAGTTATGTTAGCAAAATTGACCAAAATGAATCTGCTATTCACATTTCTGGATGTACCCTTGAAGAGAGTTTTCAGGGAAGAGAGGTAAAAATGATCCATGAAGAAATTGCGTGGGGGAAATACTTTTTTTTTCTCGACGAAGTGACATTTGAACGAGCACTAAATGTTGTGCAAGAAAATAGTTATATTGGCATTTCGACATTTTGATCGATATACATCTATGATTATTAATATTTGCCATGAGACTACAGTGTATGGAAATAATACAAGCGTCACACTATCTGTCGGCGGGCGAGGGGAGTAGCTACGGGAGTTTATTTATCTGTCAAACAAAACGTTCATCTTCCGTCAATAACGCACTGGAAAAAAGAAAGAAATACGATCCTATTCGATAAATTAAAGGGCATTTTACAGAAACAAAAGACATAGAGAATTTCATATATTATTATCCATTACTTAGATAGATAGAAAACACCAGTACGGCGTCAGGTTATGCTTTGTTGTTAAATGGAACTAATTTCCTGTTATCTAATGAAAAATGTTATTTGAGTCGATGAATCATTAGAATGCTGAAAAAAGAAACTTGGAAAATGATGAAGTGACGTTCCCTGACAATGAAAATTTATGCTGTAAAAATAACTATGTGAAACCTAACAGTACCTTGTCACCGGTCGTGCGACGGTGGTATAAAAGTAAGATGTTTTTGTTTTTTTTAGGTCACCTGAGTCAACTCAGGTGACCTATTGCAATCGGTTGTCGTCCGTCGTCGTGCGTTAACAATGAACATTTTTAACTTCTTCTTGATAACTACCAGTCCAATTCTTTTCAAATTTGGTATGAAGTATCTTTGGGACAAGGGAGACATAAATTGTAAATTTCAGGTCTCCAGCATCCCTGGGGCCTTAGGGACGGGGCAAAAACTGTCTAAAATAGACCAATTTACAAAAATCTTCTCAAGAACCGCACATGTGTAAGAAAAACTAAATGCATGGTGATGGAAAGCAGGAAGGACTCTACCAAAATTGTAAATTTCATGATCCCCGGGGTAGGGGTTCTGACCCCAGGGCGGGGCCAAACTTGGTATATAGTGTTTATGTGTTAAACACTTAAATAACATCTTCTTTAGTGCTGTTGATACTATATTGAAACTAAACAGATATTTGGAAAGAGTAGGTAGTCCTTTAACAAAATTGTAAATTTGATGATCCCAGGGGTAGGGGTTTTGGTATCAGGGTGGGGCCAAAATGGTCAGTTATTAAATGTGTGAACAATAGACATTTTTAACTTCTTCTTGATAACTATCGTTTCAATTCTTTTCATATTTGGTATGAAGCATCTTTGGAACAAGGGGGACAAAAATTGTAAATTTCATGATTCCTGCACCCCTAGGGCCTTAGGGGCGGGGCAAAAACTGCCAAAAATTGACTAATTTTCAAAAATCTTCTCAAGAACCGCACATTTGTAAGAAAAACTAAATGCATGGTGATGGATAGCAGGAAGGGTTCTACCTAAATTGTAAAATTCATGGTCCCCGGGGTAGGGGTTCTGACCCCAGGGCGGGGCCAAACTTGTTATATAGTGTTTTATGTGTAAAACACTTAAATAACATCTTCTTTAGTGCTGTTGATACTAAATTGAAACTAAATGGATAGAGCAGGTAGTCTTTTACCAATATTGTAAAGTTGATGATCCCCAGAGTAAGGGATCTGACCCCAGGGTGGGGCCAAACGTAGTATATAGTATTTATGTGTAATTATAAGTTTGCTGATACTGTATAAAAATCTAAATGCATACTTAGGAATAGCAGAAAAGGATGTACAAAAATTGTGAATTTCAATCAAAACCCAGGGTTATGACTTAAGGATGAGTCCAAATTAATCATATGTTTTGATGTTTTAATGTTAATACACCTATTATTTAAAGCCTTTCATCAGTGTATGCACTTTTGAAGGCAGTGAAGTTTTATAATAAAGAACACATCTTGTTTTATACTGTTGCTAAACATTAGAATTTAGCTTAGATATTCAGAATAGGAATTTTTTCCTAGATTTCATAGCCCATGGAAGTAGTGATAATTTTTCACTAGTAATCAGGTGACCGATAAGGCCTGTGGGCCTCTTGTTGGATATGACCATAAAAAGCGGAGACCCTATTGCAATGGTAGGCGTTGGCATTACAAAGAACCCTCACTGCTACGGCCGTAAGTGCCATGAATAAGTCAAAATTTGTGGCGCTTCTGTCGCTTCACTTAAAAGATGGTGAAGTCTCTACATGAGTAAAAAAAAATGTCTCGAATGGGACGTAAAACAACATACCAAACAAAACATCATACTGCCGAATGTTAAACATTCTAACGTAGCGAACTTTCTCCAAGATAGAACAGAGCTTATTTAACAAGATGAAATGCAAATATGAATCACTTTGTTGTCCCTTATACCTCGTAAATTGCGTAATATAGTCAATAAGGATCAACATCACGTGATTACAGCACCATATGGCAGCAAGGCAATTAATCATCTTAAATGCAATTCCAGATGCTCTAACTTCCAACTGCATTAAAGCACGCTCAATTTTACACATTTATAACCCAAAATATTGCATTTGTTCCCATACACGAGAAATAATGAAAACTGATTGTTAACAGCAAATATAACAAATGGTGTAGATTCACCAGTACTCCCCCGAAGGCATGAGTCTGATCAATGAATCCTATTTCAGACTTAGTTCTAGAAAAACCATAACTTGTTTAGATAGTCGTAATTGTAGAAAAAACACATGAAGAAATAAACAAAGCTTGATACACGATTTTCATTATTTTTAGGTTGTACGATTTATACAACGACTTGTCCAGGCCAACATGGTCAAGATTTCGGCAAACGACGACCAGTCCGAGAAGGGTAAGATCACTGTTTTTCTTGGCTGTAGAACTGTAGCTCATGGGGGTAAATTTTGGTCTACCCAAAACTTTCCAAAGAGCTACAGCAGTTCTGTAGCTATATTTTCCCCGCAAGACGAGTGATCACGTGACCCCTGAACCTACAGGCAACGAGATGTTAACAAGTTTTGACAAATTTTTGCCAAGATGTTGCTTTTAAAATACTGTAACTTGTACGCTTACCTATATGGAGCGCCAAATTAATATAAACTCAAATAATTGAAGATATCTTTAATTATTGGAAGATATCGTCAATTCAGTTATTGCGCAATTATTGCTCTCATCATTTCAATTATTGCTCTCATCAATGTGATAGAATTTTAATTTGGAGCTTGATATAAATGATTTGTTGGTCTCTTTAATTCAACTGAAGATATTTTTAATTATTTACAATGTACAACGCTTTTGCGCATCGATTCTTTGAAAGAGAGCAACAATTATTAAAAGAGATGACTACAGTAAACTCTGATATAGCGAATTTCTGCGGACACTCTATAATAATTCGCTATAAGCGTAATTCGCTATACCTTTATAGCGAATTCATAATTGAAATACAACGAATTCGTTGTAAAACTTATTTGTTCTACATATATATCAGTTGTATAAGAAAGCAGCAATCGATATACTTGCGTTTGTATAGTCTCTAAGAGAAATTAAGCCTGTATATTTTCGAGAAGAAATATATTATACAAGAAATATACACACTGATTTATATATGCTAATTCATCTTGATGGATTATTAAGTCACGCAAGAACATGTCGAAAGAAAAATGTCAACAAAATTATGTGCAATACATACATGTACAAACAGTCTATCCCAGTTGTCATTTACTTGTTGTTTTACACAAATAAAGGAGTGTACGATAAAATAAATGCAATTAAACTTCAAATTTAATTAACGAGAATTGCAAACAATACTGGCACTTATGTGTAGGTATTGTTTTGCGTTAACAGACTCTTTTGAATAAATACAGAAATTTCGTAATAAGTGTGGATCCTTTAAGGCAATGGAAAGCGATTGTTAAAATTCACAAGGAGTTTAAAATGAAAACAAATTAAAAACAAATTCGTTATAAAAAGTTATTTATACGTTCATTTTTAATTCAAGGGGAATAGGAATTTACTTCGTTATATCCGTAAATTCGCTATATCCGTGTTCGTTATAGACGCAGATTTCTTTGTGGAATATATAAAGAATTTGCCGGGGGAATCGATTTCACTTTGCTATAGCCGTAATTTCGCTATATCCATGTTCGCTATATTCGAGTTTTACTGTAATTCCATTGTGGATATGTTGAATTGAACTATCTCTAATTATGTAGTTGCTCTCTCCAAAGAATTATTGCACGCATCAATTGAATTAATGATATTAATTCAATTGAAGAGATCAATAATCAACTATTGTGCGCATTAATTGAATTGATGTGCGCTGCATTTCAATGGAGGAGAGTAATAATTCAATTATTGCGAGTATTAATCGAATTGATGCGTCTATTAATTGAATTATTTCTCTTTTTAATTCAATTGTAGCGCGCATAAATTTAATTGTTAATATCGATTCATTTGAAGAAAGCAACAATTCAATAATAGCGCTCATCAGTTCGACAGAATCACCCATTCAATTGAATTGAAAATATCATTAATCATTTGAAGATATATTTAAATGAATTGTTGCATGGATCAAATGAATTGATGATATCTTCAAATGATTAAAAATATCTTCAATTATTTGAACTTATAATATTTATTAACTTGGCGTGTCCATATACCTTACTTCTTGAAGAGAACATCCGTAATAGTCTACGGCCGTGTTGCTGCGATTGTCGTTCTGGATAAAGAAGTTTTGAGATACAAGGCAAATTTACCTGAAACACAGCTGTTACGGAATAGACACATGACCAACTTTTGTCAGAAAAATCGCAATTGTACCCTCAGTTCATGTGCACGAAATCTATTAAAGGTGTACTAATGTCTTAGCAAAAATGGCCGGATTGATGGTTCTTTTTTTTGTTTTTTTTTTTCTTCATTATTTTAATATGAAATTCCTAAGAAATAAGAGACTTTTAAATTTTCTATGATTAAAATTTCCCCTCTCTATACGCATTTTCTCACTGTTTTCGACTTAATTATCTCCCTCATGCATAGCTCTTATCCTTAGACGAATTTGACTCCACTTTTTGGCACTCTGTTTTCCCCTAAAATAGCTCTTACAAGTTTATTGTTATTTCGGATTTAAAAAATTTCGGTTGAGCATCACTGAAGAGACATTATTTTTTGAAATGCGCATCTAGTGCATCAAAATTGGTACCGTATAAGTTTTACATTGAGAAATCATGGGAATAAATTACAATCTATAATTGCATTCATTTTCCTTATTAAAACATAAATTTAGTTTTCATTTTCATTGATTTTGGGGGGGGGGGGGGGGGGGTTGTAGAAAGTGTCGTTAAGTGAAACTAGAACTGCCCTAAAGGAACTAATGCTTGCTGTGGGCTAATCCAAACTGGGACAGATAAAAATACAACATATTTGAAGTTACAAACTTCTACAGAATTTCGGAACAAACTATGATTTTAATTTGTTATCTTGATCAGTTGTAAATGAAGGTTAATATTACGAAATGACAGTTGCAAATGATCTTGATGGAGCATCACGACACAAAAAGGACCTTTGTTCAGGTCAAGAAATACACCATCTGTTTTAAGCATTCCTCTGCTACAGAGATGTAGCCTGGGCGATTTTTTTTTTCCACTGGTGACCTTGACTTTAGTCAGCCTTGATTCAAGATAGCGATACCCCATCTGGTCATGAGAAACCTTTTTGTCAAGTACAAGGTTCTAATGTCTCTTTCATTGCAAAGTTTATTGCCAGGACAAAAATGTTGAATGGTTTTTAGTGAACAGATGGTCTTGAATCAGGGTCAAGACACACTATTTGGTTATAAGCAATATTTTGGCTACTGTTGATTCCTAATAGAGGAATTTATTATTGCATAATTTAGTAAGAAGCACAACTCGTGAAATAAAGACTCTTCCTCAACAGTCATCTTATTAATTCATGTCCTTACAATTTAATGTCCAAGTGTCATTTTGTAATATTAAGTACATATACTTGCATAATATAGTACAGTGTAGAGGAAATCTACAGTAAGTGTAGGATTTTCAATGTCTCTCAATTGCAAAGTTAAGATTTAAATGGTTTCTATCAGTGACCTTGACCTTGGGTCAGTCATTACATTAGCGGCTTAGCCATAAGCAACCTTTGTGTCAAGTATAAGCTTCTGATGCTCTTCAGTACAAAGTTATGGCCCAGACAAAAAGATGGGACTGGCCGACATATAGACAGATGGTGACATCCACATGGTGCTTCCTATATACCCCTCCCCCAACTTTCTCTGTAGTAGGTACATGTATAATCAAATATTTTGTACACTTGTATTTAAAGTACGTTTTTTAAATAGATTTTATACTGTATATTCCCATGTTTTTGGTAGGTCAAAAGGTGATTTCTCGGTACTTCAACATCAGATTATTTAACTACTGGAAAGCTCATTTAGATGGCAGTGATGATGAAATTGACTTTGACAAAGTGGAAAAGGAAGACCTGCAAGTCGAGGCCCCTTCAGAAGATGACCCCGAAGCAGGTGTCAGAACATGGTCATCCCTGGCAAAACAATTTGACAGGGACTAAGTTTATTTGTGTTCTTACTTTCTGGGAAATACAGAGAGCAGATGTGAACTATGAAATCTATTTTTTTGAAGACAATGGTGGTGATTAAGTTGGCCTTCTACATGAACATGAGAGTGCACTTTATGTCCACACATTAACAAAATCTGAATGCAACATTATCTGTGCACTATCAATGCGTTATCTGTGCACAATACGACAGAACTGATGATGGATCCAGGAAACCAATGTGCTTCAATATTCAGTACTGTGAAATGCTTTTAAATCGGTAGTTTGAAATGTTTTGGACTAGGACATTAGTGTGGGATTGCAAATGTTAATAATTTGTGAATAATTACATTGTGTATATATCTAGACTATATACAGGTCTAGTTTTAAAGTTAATAAATCTTAAACACGTATTGGCATTGATTTGTGCGTTCATATAACATGAACCTTTGTACCATTAAAAGTAAGATAAAATATTTCAATATTTTTCATCCTGGATCCTTTTTCCTTGGCATTTTAATTAATGAACTTTGGTAATAACTTTCAAAATATCATTAATTTGCTATATTCATATTCCATTATAGTATTTTCAAATGAAAATCTTTAAAACATGGAATGTGTTATAGGACAATGATATCAGCAGAACATCACAATGACAAAATATTAATATGGATATTCCATGGCTGTACATATCCAAAATGGACGATACAAGCTCAACTTAATTGTTTTAAACTATGGATATACTGAAAACAATTAGCTGGTGTCTTGAATTTCAATTTAACCAGAGTAGATTGTACATTTATTCATGAAAACTATAGTTTTCTTGAATAAAAATAATTAGCAGTATCTGGTTTTTATTGCATCTTTCAGTTATTTTATTCCAATACACAAACATGATCTGATACTTGAATTCTTTATGAGTTATAATTTCACAGTACAAAAACAAGTCAAAAAATTGTTTTCATTAGCCTTGCAATTTTTTTATTGTTAATGAGTTGATGCATGTAGATTTTTCATAAAAATTACTGGCGAAAAATCAAAGTTTGTGTAAATTTAATTCAAGGTTTAAATATGCATTGATTACTACAAGAAAGAAAAAAACCAATTACTCCCCCTCAAAGGCCACTTCTGATTGTGTCTGCACAAAGAAAGGTCCTTGAAGGGCCATTGCTTTGACCTGAACAATATACGGCTGTCCAAACACACCAACTGCAGTCGGTGCCTCCGCTATGGTTTTTATTATGGAAAACTTGGATTCTTTTGTCTCTTTAGTTTTTTCTGTACTTCTATCTAACAAGAACTCGGTGAACCCTGGGTACTTGTTCATGAGAGTCTGTCCCCAAGGCTGCAGTGCAAGAGATTCTAAAATACGGTGACCAGCACAACGGAGGTCTGGAAAAGGTAGTCTCACAACTGACATCAAGGTCTCAAATGGATTGTTGGTCAGTAAACTAAACCACTTCTCTGTAAGCTTTAGTAATTCATCTGTTTGTTCTGCAATCTATAAAAAATAAACAAGAGGCCCATGGGCCACATCGCTCACCTGAGTCACCTTGGCCCATATTTAAAAATGTTCCATATATATTCTGACACATGTAAAACTTTAATCCCTATTGTGGCCCCAACCTACCCCCAGATGCCATGATTTTTACAAACTTGAGTCTGTGCTATGCCAGGAAGCTTTCATGTAAATGTAAACTTCTTTGGCCTAATGGTTCTTAAGAGGTTATTTAAAGATTTTCTCTATATATTTGTATGTAAAACTCTGATCCCCTATTGTGGCCCCATCCTACCCCCAGGAGCCATGATTTTAACAAACTTGAATTTGCACCATGTCAGGAAGCTTTTATGTAAATTTGTACTTTCCTGGCCCAGTGGTTCTTGAGAAGATTTAGAAAGATTTTCTCTATATAGTTGTATGAAAAATTTTGATCCCCTATTGTGGCCCCATCCTACCCCCAGGGTCATGATTTTGACAAACTTGAATCTGCACTAAGTCACGAAGCTTTTATGTAAATTTGTACTTTCCTGGCCCTGTAGTTCTTGAGAAGATTTTTAAATGACCCCACTCTATTTTTTGCATTTTTTGTGATTATCTCCCCTTTGAAGGGGGCATGGTCCTTCATTTGAACAAACTTGAAAGCCCTTTACCCAAGGATGTTTTTTGCCAGCTTTGGTTGATATTGACCCAGTGGTTCTGGAGAAGAAGTCGGAAATGTAAAAAGTTTACAGACGACGGACAACAGAAGATCAGACAAGTGCACTTGAGCTTTCAGCTCTGGTGAGCTAAAAATAGCCAGTAGAGTTTTTGCAATGTTCTACATACCGGGATGTTTTCAAATTCACTCAAAATTTTTCTCATAATCATATTTGATCATCGTGATATAAATCTAATACTTCTTTAAACTGCTAATGACATGTTCATTAAATACAGTAGCTTTCAACAATTACATTTACAAAATAAGGGCTGAAAGAATTCACAGAAATATCTATACTGTTCCATATAAATGCTCCATTCAATGTTTGATTCATTGCCTTAATCTTCAGTTCGATTTGTTGTTTAAAATTGGGTTTGGTAAAATACATCCGACTTGACCTGTACTTATTATTCTTGCATGCATGAGGGACAAAATGGCATCCGATAACAGTCAAACTGTTGTTAGCCTCAAGTCTGACCAAAACAATAGTGAACTTATAATAATCAGTTTAAACTACAGACCCAACAGGCATCTTACCATTCAGCAGTTTGGAAACAGTTTACTTTTGAAAAGGTGACTGAATCTTCATAAATTAAATTTTTCTTCACAGTTATCATTGGTTTCTTCTATAAAATGTATCATTGAAAATATTGAATTGTGGCCTAAAGATTGCAATATTTATTGTATCATGAAAGGGGCGTATCATTTCAGCCCTATGCAAAATAGAGTAGTGAAATGGAATAGTTTTATGAATGTCTACATTAATGCCCACTTGCCACCACCACAAACACACATCATTATGTGACTTCATTCCTTCCGTTTTTCTAGCCAGAACACTACATATTCATATACTTGATCATTACTACAGTGACTGCGAACCTGAAGTCTGGTGATTCTGGAAGTTGTTTCCAGTGCCATAATGCGTAGTTCTGAGGGAGCATCTCTGACCATGGATCCAATGGATTTTACACCATGTATCATCACATTTCCTGAAATGAAGACAATTCTTATAAGCTCTGATAAATGTAAGCTATTGGTTAATGATATTTAAATCTACCTAAAATTTGAAAGAGATGTATGTATACTATTCATCAAAACTATGTTCAAATACAGCATTCAACTGCAACAGTCCTAATGTCCTACAAACCTAGTTTATCCAGAGCCATCTTTCCTTCCACTGATTCACCGATGAAACCGACAGTCTGGACAGAGAGGCTTCGTTGTGTTTGATCCCCTGAAGTTAAACCCTCAAACACAGAGTTTACAAAGGTCTTGTTACTGCTGCAAACTTCCTTTGGATGAAACCTGGCAACTCCACCAAAGAACTTTGTTAAACCTTGCAATAAAAGTTTAAGCACATTCATCATACACAAGTTTTCAAAAAATAAGTTTGCTTGTCTGTTTGGCCTTTTTTGGAGTGTAAATAGCAGAATTATTTTTAGGGCCCCACCTTATGGCAGGTGCCCTATGTGAATCACTGTGTATGTCCGTCTGTCAGTACTTTCTATGGGACACAATAACTCAAGTTTCGTTGGGAGTATTTTCATAAATTTTATACATAATACTGGGATTAGGAGGAGAAAGACCCCTTTCAATTTTTTTTCTATATATAGATTTTTTGGCTTTGTCTATACAGAGTTATGGGACTTAGAATATTATAATATTAACAATTAGATAATAACACTTTCTATGGAATGCAATAACTTGAGATTAGTTGAGAAGATTTTCATAGAATTTAAAGGTAATGCTCTGATTCCTATAGTAATCACTGTTTGTCTGTTCTGTTCATCCATCAGCTCTTTCTATGGGACACGAAAACTCAAGTTTCCTTGGGTATATTTTCACAATTTTATACATAATTCTTGGATTTATAGTAGGCAGAGGGAGATCCGTTTCGATTTTCAGATATAATTATATTCAGTGCCCTTTTTGACTTGTCAGTTTTCTATTTCAGTCACTATTTGTCGTGTGACTGCTATCATTTTTGTTGGTGATTTTATATAGCATATAAAAATTTCATTTTGCTCCATTTTGAATTTATATTTCAGCAATTGTTGATAAAACAATTCCCTTTCCTTCATATTTCTAAAAAGTTGTTTAATTTTCATATTTTTCAAACCTGGTAATAGCAAATTGCCATATGGATTGGACTCCAGATCTTCCATCATGCTCTCTAATTTTCCCACAATGCCTTGCTGGTCTAGATAAATCAGACCATGGTCCACCATTGTTAGGTCAGACAACATCTCTATGGCATTCAGTTGAATCAAGATATCCTCCCTATAGACCTCATTTAATACCTGTTGGAGAAGACCACTGTTATGTGTGTTCTCTAGTGCTGCCAATGACAGTTTGCAAATTTGGATCAACATCTGAAAAGCATTTTATTTGGTCATAATCAGGGTTAATAAGTAAAAAGATGGCTCCTCTTCAATACAAAGCAAATATAATGTATTTAAAATTACTGATTTCACACACAAATGCATGACAGCAAACACATGCATACAAAGAAGAAACAGAGCTTGGTTTGCTTTTTAACTATCAAGTGAAAACAATTGCCAATCTTCACCTCATATACTCTGAATCTGATGATGTCACTGATGTTGAGCACTTGTTCTATACAATGGATCATCTGGTTGCTGAACAAAGCTGCCAATCCCTGTGAAGTCATACCTGCATTAGAAAACAACTGATGGATAAATGCACATTAGAAAACATACCAGAAGACTTAAAATTTTTGTGTCACTAAAAATGCATAAATGACTAAAGAGCCCACTGATGTATCTGTACCTAGATTGACCAGAATTTTGGTAGCCAGGTTAGCCACCTGGATGTCATCCGAGAGCAAACCAACAGTTTTCTGGAGAACTTCTTTGTGAGGCAATAATTCGTCCACCACCTCCTCAGATGCACTAATCATCTACAAATTAATCAAACAATTAAGATAAACTGTTTTTCCAGTTTTTTCATAGTAATTCAGAAGTACTACACAGATAGCATGACACATAACTACTTATGCACAACTATACATATTTAAAAAAAATTCCAAATCAAACCTGTCAAAGGACGGTTGACATTTCAGATTTTGACCTGGACACCAACGTTAACTTCATGAATATTTTTTTGTAAACTTTTCACTAAGTCATACATGTATTGCTCAAGATTTAAATCTTATGATTAACACACATATTACAATTGTAAGTGTTTGGATGACATGATGACACATCACTATTAAACAGTTATATTTAAATATAAAATATTCAAGTAATATCTGGTATCAATGGAAAGGTCTTCTTGCAAGAAATGCACATTTTAAATATAAAAGCAGTCCCTCTTACGATTTGAAAGATGTGGCTTATATTCAGATTTTTAAAAGTAGGTTAAAGGTGTTAAGGTGACCAGATCAAAGATTTTGGTGTCAATGGAAAGGTCTTGCCACAAAGAATACACATACCATATCAAAGCTTCAAATATGAAAGCTTTACCTCTTAAGTGTAAAAGATATGACTAAGGTTGAAGTTTTATACCACAGACAGAAAGACATACAGGGCAAAAACTATATGCCCAGAATCTCCGATTCAGGGGGCATGAAAATAAAATTATAAACTAATTTCCATAAAGAAACATCATTCTAGATTGCAAATGCAAATATTGATCTCTCACTAGATGAAATAATGCACTATATTTTACACAAACTAAGCATAGTGTACTTTTGGTGGATACCAAGCTAAAACTTTCCAGTAGGACACAAATTTGCCATCAACTTAAATCATCCCTGTTGTCTCAAAACCTTTTTCTCTTTTAAACTGAATGCATTTTAAAAAGTAACTTGCATATGAAAGTAAAATATGTTGATAGAATTTAGGGGAATTTGGGTCCATTTTTCTATTTGAAATGTGACAAAATCTTGGCTTTACACCTCAATACATCACAAAGAATTCTAAGAAATATATGTCAGTGACTTACCTGTCTCAAACACAGACATCTGACCATTGTCTGTGGATGATTGAGACCTTTCAGTATATCTTCTCTATAACTTTGAAATACAACAGATGGTCCTGATGCATCAAGCAACTTTTCAAGCACTTGGCAACAAAGTTCCAGTACTTCTCTGAAATTGAAGCCAAACAAATTTTTTGTGAAATAAAAGACTACTTTGAAAATCCTTCCATGAAGCTAAAATATGTGACTGGTGTTAATTGTTTCCATGGTTAAATTGGATTGGTCGTTACTAAAACACAGGATGGTGGAATAGAAGAACATGCTAATTACAGATGTTATTTCAGAGTGGCAGAACAGAAAAACAAGAGGTCCATGGGCCACATCGCTCACCTGAGTCACCTTGGCCCACATTCAAAGATTTTCCCTATATATTCGCATGTAAAACTTTGATCCCTATTGTGGCTCCAAACTACTCCCGGGGGCCATGATTTTAACAAACTTGAATCTGCACTATGTTAGGAAGCTTTCATGTAAATGTAAACTTTTCTGGCCTGTGATTCTTGAGATTTTTAATGATTTTCCCTATAATTGTATGTAAAACTTTGATCCCCTATTCTGGTCCCATCCTACCCCCAAGGGTCATGATTTTAACAAACTAGAGTCTGCACTATGTCAGGAGGCTTTCATGTAAATTTGTACTTTCCTGACCCTGTGTTTCTTGAGAAGATTTTCAAAGATTTTCCCTATATATTTGCATGTAAAACTTTGATCCCCTATTGTGACCCCAACCTCCCCCTGGAGCCATGATTTTGACAAATTTGAATGTGCACTATGTCAGGAAGCTTTCATGTAAATCTCAGCTTTTCTGGCCCAGTGGCTCTTGAGAGGAAGATTTTTAAAGATTTTCCCTATTTATTCCCATGTAAAACTTTGATGCCCTAGTGTGGCTCCAACCTACCCCTGTGATTCTTGAGATTTTTAATGATTTTCCCTATATTTGTATGTAAAACTTTGATCCCCTATTCTGGTCCCATCCTACCCCCAAGGGTCATGATTTGAACAAACTTGAATCTGCACTATGTCAGGAAACTTTTTTGTAAATGTAAACTTTTCTGGACCAGTGATTCTTCAGAAGAAGAATAAAAAAAAAAGAAAAAGATTTTTAATGAATTTCCTTATATATTTGCATGTAATACTTTGATCCCCTATTGTGACCCCATTCTACCCACAGGGGCCATGATTTGAACAAACATGAATCTCTACTATATCAGGAAGCTTACATGTAAATCTCAGCTTTTCTGGCCCAGTGGTTCTTGAGAAAAAGATTTTCCCTATTTATTCCCATGTAAAACTTTGATCCCCTATTGTGGCCCTGTTCTACCCACAGGGGCCATGATTTGAACAAAATTGAATCTGCACTATGTCAGGAAGCTTCCATGTAAATGTCAGCTCCTCTAGCCCAGTGCTTCTTCAGAAGAGGATTGTTAAATGACCCCACCCTATTTTTGCATTTTTGTGATTATCTCCCCTTTGAAGGGGGCATGACCCTTCATTTGAACAAACTTAAAAGCCCTTCACCCAAGGATTCTTTGTGCCAAGTTTGGTTGAAATTGACCCAGTGGTTCTGAAGAAGGTGAAAAGTTTTCGTCGACGTCAACAACAGACAATGGACAAAATTTGATCAGAAAAGCTCACTTGAGCAATATTTATTCAATGGTTTCCAATTCACATACCAAATACATTAAACTGTTGACCTAGTATTAAAAATTGTCTGTTTTTTGGTAAAGGCATTTAGCCCCATATATATCCCAAGTCACCTTATTCCCAATGATTGTTTTATATTATTGATTTGGAAAATATTGATTCGATAAAAACATATGTTTCTGGAAAAACCCATGTATAATGTCACAATTTACATTCCTACTTTGGATTTCCTAGTTTTTTTTAATGTAAAAAACTGCATTAATTGAGTTTAGACAATATAACTGCATTGAATACAAACATGGAACTTTCAAAATTCTGTACTTTCTTTTTATTGTAATAAATTTGTATATTTGTACGTTTGATTCTAGACATTTACAGTCCGCATTTATTACTTTGAAAGTACTGTAATCTTACCCTTTTGTTATCTAAATTCTATTGTCTAAAACAGTATAAATTCGACTGTCTTCAGTCATTCAGGATCTCTCGCTTGTTGGTCTGCAGACCAAACTTGTCTCTTCTCCCCCCTTTCGGCCATTTCATGGTAAATTACTAATTTCTTTTTAAAAATATTTATTCTTCAGAATCAAACATCTAGGCCTATCTTGTAAACTACAGTTATTTTCTATTAAATAATGAAATATAAAACTTCGTTATTCTTGTTGTGATTTTGACTTTTCATTGACAAACTGAGAGCAAATTAACACAAACCTGGGTTGAAATACAGTGGGACTCTGTCCCATATACACTACATTATTATAGATAAGATAAGTTTATTCCCATTTTGGGCCCAGAGGGCATAACAGCAAGACAGCTTATAAAGAAGGAAATTTCAAGAAGAGTTTACAGCATTAACTACAGGTTACATGAACTGCAAACTACATGTGGATGTAGCATGTGGGGGAAACGAGTATATACATACAGAATTTCAAATCAGGTGTATACATAAGTAAATGGACAACATCAGTATCATACCAACATATGAATAATACACTAAAATGATTTTTGCAGTTTTAAAGCATCACTTCTTTTTCTGAAAGTTGTAACTAATTAATGTTCACTCAATTTGACAATTACTAGTTTGTCTTCATTAATCATCAACCAAGTAAATTTGTCCTTATTTGTTAAATAGACAAAATTTTTGTTGAGCTTGTATCTATCATGAAAAAGCATATTTCTCTCTCCAACATAGAATGGACAATCAATAAGGAAATGAAATTCATCTTCTATACAATTTAGGTTACATAATTGATATTATATATCCCTTGTTCAATTTCAGTTTTGTTGAAAGGTAACAAAAGAAAAAATGGTGTCTCCCCTTTCATGCTGTATTATTCATTGTGACCCTGTTTGTGACAGGTAATTTGCCATTGTCTTCCTTTATGATGAGTAAATTGTTGCAAAATGCAATCATCCTTATACATCAGAATTTTTATTCAAACTATGGTAAAGGATCAATTCAGGGTAACAAAAGAAAAAACCTGGTTTTTGGTCTTCATTAAAAGTTCACCTAAAATCGTTCTAGATTGTCACCTAAGGCTGGGTAAATGTAATTGATTGGTTTTCAACGCCTTTCATATGTGAACATAGATGTCAATTTTTAACAGACCTCTTACAACAATGAACTAGCATGATGCATGTATTGTTTACGAATTTTGAGCTCTATCTTTATAATGGTACATATCCAGTCTTAATTAATAATAATAATATTCATTTATATAGCACCCTATATGACTATAAATAAGCACTCTAAAGCGCTGCACACAATAAAAATGATACAGCATGTTATAAACGTAGTAAAAGGAAATTATAATAGCACTAAGACAGATAATATCAAAACAATGCTAGAAAAACATCAATAATGTGAAGTAAAATTGCTAAAATTTAAAACATGATATGCATGAAAAAAGTTCCACGACGTACAATCAAATGATATAAAATACAATAGTTGAAATAAATATACAATTATACACTTGAAAAAGTCATGTTAAAATGATGGTAAAGAAACCATAAAGATTTAACCACCTAAAATACTAATAATATGCAAGTCTAAAAAGATGTGTTTTTAAATGTTTTTTAAAAGTGTTTAAATTCTGACAACGATGGAGGGTGTCGGGTAGAGAGTTCCAGAGTGTAGCTGCTGCCACATCCAAGCACCTGTTTCCATATGTGGAGGTTCGACATCTAGGTCTAACTAATGTCAGTGAATTTTCAGATCTTAGGGAACGATTCGGTTGGTAAACAGTTAATTACAATTAATAACTTTAGGGCTATATATAACTCCCTACTTGATGCAGTATAATTGGAACTTTTAGCGAGTCACAAACCTAACGATTTTCTCATCAAAATGGGACTCTGGTATATATTGTTATATAGTGAGAGCTAATTTTAGCAACTTTATGATTTCAAGAAAGATAACCTACAATACGGAATAAATTGTAAGCAATATTTAATTTTAGCGATCTCAACACCCTCGCTAATAATGCCAATATTAATTTAAATCCTCACTAAAAATTCTACTTACACAGTATACATTCATTTTAAAAGACATTTATTTCTGACAACAAACATGGATGAAATGTAAATTTTTCCCCAGCAATTAAATACACTGATTCTTCAGTAGATGTATATAATAAAGTTCTGCATCTGAAAGTTCTAGAAGTACATGCAGTGGGTATTTATGCAGGACTATGTTTCAGAAGATGTTAAAAAAGAAACAGACTCAGCACAACAAGCAGAATAATTAACAAAAATCACCAAAGTTCACAAAAAACAAGGAGCAATTCTCAATAAACACGGAATATATATGACAAGTCTTTGTTGCTTTATCTATAATTCATATTGTTCTGCTATACAGAGCATGTCAATCAAACTTTGAGTCTATTCTGCTGTTCTATCAGTCATCTGCGTTTTTGTAAGAAGCAAGTAGATCTTCTGAATGAGGGATGAAAGAATGCAATTCTCAATAAACATGGAATATATATGATAAGTGTATTTATATGGTGTCAGGTCGATCCGTCCCACGGTCGATCCATCCCTAGATGGTCAGTCCCCTGCTCGACTGGGCCCATTTTGCTTAGTCGATCCGGCCCCTCCAAATTTTGTTTTTATTAAAGATATAATAAAATTAATGATTAATTACTTAAGAAAAAAAGGGAAGTTTTTGCATATATATTGCAGTTAGTTATCAAAATTAAATAACTGTCGGAGTTAGGTATGTAAATACAATTGTTTGTAAAACCCTTAGGCTTTATAATTTTTGTTTGAAGTGAGATAATCATTATATTTATATAGCTAATAAATAGTCTATAATAAAATCTGCGTAAAATCTAGAAAATATTAGCGTTCAATATCCTGAGAATTTATTGAACGCTAACTTTGTATTGCGTAAATTGTGTGCGCCCGAAACATTCTGAGTATGAGCGTTCAATATTGACCTTACCGTAACGACGTAAACAAGCCAATGCATGCTAAATATTGAACAGTTAAGAAATGCATGCTGATATTGCACACTTTCACCTTAGGTACTAATATTGATGAATTCTCGTCTATTTTGAAGTATTTTGAGTAAAAAGGGATATAATTTAACAACTAAATACTTTAGCTATATAATAAAAGGGTTATTGAACTTATATTGGTGAATATTGGCACTCGTTGGCTGTGTATAAATGCACTCCCAAGCTCGTGCATTTTTACAGCCAACTCGTGCTAATATTCACCAATATAAGTTCAATAACCCTATACAATTGGTTGTGAAAATATGTGCTCATTAATTATTGTACAACATCGTTATTTAAGTTTGTACAGCAATCAATGTAAAAGTGTGTCCATTAATCATTGTGAAAACACCTTAGTGAAAACACTACTTCGAGTTGTTGTGCAATCTTTGATCATTAATTGCGAGCTTACAGTTATGGAGCGCAAAATTAACATAAACTCAAATAAATGAAAATATCTTCAATTATTTGAAGATATCATCAATTCATTTGATGCGCACAACAATTTAATTAAAAGATCTCTTCAAATAATTAATGATATCTTCAATTCTGAATTACTGCTTGCATTAATTGAATTGATGATAGCATTAATTCTTCAGCTGAATTGATGCACACTTTAATTAAATTAATGATCTCTTCAAATGAATTAATGATAATATATCAACAATTGAATTGATGTGCGTTACAATTCAATTGAAGAGAGCAATAATTGATATAATGCATGCATTAAATCAATTGATGAGAGCAATAATTGAATTGATGTGCACATTAATTCATTTGATATGAGTGCAATAATTGATTTAATGTGCACATTAATTCAATTATTGCTCTCTTCAATTGAATTAATGATATCTTTAATTCATTTGAAGAGAGCAATAATTCTTTTAGAGAGAGCAACTATATATTAATTAAAGATATCTTCAATTCAACATATCCACAATTGAATTAATGATCTTTTTAATTGAATTGTTGCTCTCTTTAAAAGAATTGATGCATGCATTGATTCCTTGTACAAAAGCATTGTAAATGATTAAAGATATCTTCAATTGAATTAAAGAGATCATCAAATTATTTATACTGAGCTCTAAATTAATTATTGTGAGCAATATTTCTATGAAATTGATACTCTCATCAAATGAATTGAAGAGAGCAATAATTGAATTAATGCGTGCATTAAATCAATGATTGCTCTCATTAATTCAATTGATGTGCACATTAATTCAATTGATGAGAA
The DNA here is from genome assembly GCF_947568905.1 of Ostrea edulis. NCBI lineage: Eukaryota > Metazoa > Mollusca > Bivalvia > Ostreida > Ostreidae > Ostrea > Ostrea edulis. The sequence continues at coordinate 30,383,118 of NC_079165.1, read as the reverse complement.
CAATATTTGAATTGGAGCGCACATTAATTCATTTGATGAGAGCAATAATTGATTTAATGCGCGCATTAATTCAATTAAAGAGAGCAATAATTAAATTGATGATGTCTTCAAATAATTGAAGATATCTTCAATCATTTGAGTTTATGTTAATTTGGCGCTCCATATACAGTAACCTAACTATTAGATTTTTTTGTTTTAAAAACTCCAGAAGTTCAAAGAATTGCTTAGAGCTTAGGAATAGTTTTTGATCTTCCGAAACAAAGGAAATACATGTACATGTATAAGCCAATCTTCAAAATGGCCCATCATTCTGACAATGGAGTTTTCATGCAAGAACTGTCAATGGGAGGTCCGACCCCGGCAGCAAACATTAGAGTGTGAAAGATGCAAAAAATGGCAGCATCCTACATGCAACAAAGGTTTACCATTTTATTCATATTTTGTTGCTTATTGATTTTTTCATCACTAAGTATGTTACCATATGTTAGTCTGCAATCAAGCCATAAATACCAGGATTACTACCTGATGTCAGAGGCACACACAATGAAGAGGAAATACACAGCTGAATTAAACCATTCAGTACTGTAAATAACACTTGGAAAAATAGTTTTAAAATGTGGTAATTATTTTTTCTGGGCTGGATCGACTAGGGGTCATATTAACTAGGGAACGGATAGTCTAGGGACGGATCGGTAATGGGACTAATCGACTAAGGGACGGGTACTACTAAACAGAGTACCCTAGAATACTTTAGAATTCGCTGGTAAAATTTCATAATTTAATGCAATTCAATTGTTTATTTGTATATATACCACTTAAATAAACATGATTATAAAATAATATTGCAAAATTTGTCAAAAGTTTTTGTTTTTAGCAAACAACATTAAATTTATTGAAGATTCATGGCATCACGATCCCAATTATTACTATTTTGTTTGGAGTATAAGAATTGAGCGATGTGACTTATCAGTAATTAATTTTACGTATGATTGATAGTTACTCGGAATTCATTATCTTTGATTTTCTTGTCTCCCCCCCCCCCCCCTTTGGTTGTTTTGGGGGTTTCTAAGCCTTTTTAATTGCTGGCCTTTAAAAAACCCACATCCAGTGTTGATTTAAAACAACAGTGACAATCATCAAAGAACTCATCTTCATAGATGTAATCATTTCATAGATGTAATCATTTCATATTTACATGTATGTAAATCTAAATACCACTGAATGATTTATTTTCATGGAATTCACTGTTCAGTTGACTAAAAAAGACTTAATGCTTAAAAAATAAGATATAGGCATAATCTATCTTGGAAAATTAAATGTAATGCGCTAGTATTTTATGTAAATATGTAGTTATAAATTGATAGGGATCAAACGGTAAACTGTAATTTAAAATATAATTCCTAAAATAATGAAAACAAACACAATATATTCCAGACATATATTTATTAGGCTAAACTAAAGTATGAAATTTTACCAGCATACTAGATAAAAGTACTCCATTTAATAGGACAGCTAATGGGACGGAACGTCTAGAAATCTATTTATATATCGATATAGTTTTTTTCTTTTTCCTATTTATATCTATTTATTGGATAAAATTCAGATACCTGTCCTTTGCCTTTATATGTTACACACTATTGCTAGGCCTATGCCATGTCATAACTATCATTATTATATTTGTTTTACATATGGGCAATAACTTGAATTGATAATTCTTTTTAAAGGGGGTACCTGGCACTTTACACTGACACAAACACAGTTTTTCACAAGAAAATTGTAAATTTGCATTGTACTGTTATTATAGTCAGTGGAAAATGAAAGTTGCTGAATCACAGGTTATGTGCACTTACTTATTGTCTGTGTTTAATAAATCAAATATGACATGGTAAGACAGATTCTGTGTCACGTTCCTTAAAACACTTGGTGATAGAGATGTCAACAGCGTCTTCAAATCTAGCAGAGATTGCTCCCAATCAGTTGAATTCGGCAAGCTCTCCAATAGACTGGTCAAATTGAAAGCAGCCATTTTTTGCGGGTTATGAATCGGATTCAAATATTTACTAAAACGCAAAAAATGATTTGATGGAATTTTCCCTTTTCAAATGCTTTTTGTTGCAAAAAAATATATTTATCTTTTAATTACATTTAATTATCTGGAACTCTTTAAAAGAAAATAAAAATGTCTAATTTCTTTATTTCGTTTTATAAAAACTCAAACTGTAACAAGACGTTGCTCTGGGAGATTGTTTAAATATGGCGTCATATTGACAAGTTCTTGATCGTAAAAACAACCTCCATCTTACTATGACAAACTAAGATATTTTATAGTCTTTTGCTTTATGCAAAGACACGAAACGTGAGAAATAGAGGATTTTCAGGAATTCTTATTCTTTAGTTAATGTCCACACGGGTTAAATTACCCAATACTTAAACATGGCAGAAACAGCATCAATGCGGGTTGTACCTAGTGGCAAGATATACAGACAGATGTTTGATGCCCAGGTAACTAATTAAGATGATCAATAAAATTGATAATGATTATACATGTATGTATATTAACGAAATAACACCATAAAAAAATGCAGTTAACATGGAAAACTTTACATAAGGGGCACAAAATTGTCTCAAACAGGATTGTTTGATAAAGCACAGCAGTTGCATATTAAGTCTTAAATTTAACAGGTATATGGAATATAAAGTACAGAGAAATTCAATATGTATCTATACCCATTTCCGCCCCAGCATGTATTGCTTATTTTTGTATTAAATTCACAGGGAAGTATGTTTTGATTATCATAGCCTGCATACTTCATTCTACTATGCTCAGAGCTGACATGTTCATGTATACATGTGCACAAAAGCTGCATGTATGGATAAATCATTTGGAGAGATGACATGCAAACCTATATGCAGGGTTTTCTCTCTTAAGAATTTTTCCTGTATCAGCGATTTTTTTCTACCCACTGGTACTGGTACCGGTACCCACTCAATTGGGAAAAATAGCATCAAAATCGAACAAATTGGGAATTTTCTACAAATATATCGGCAAATGATTTCAACTAAAAGAAAAGAAAAGAGAACAAAACAAGAAGTAGTCATCTCTTTACAAACTTTTTACGCTAATATTTGCTGTTGTGAGACATAAGGAATCGTTAATTTGTACAACGTTTCAGACTAAATAAATTACGATGTCAGCGGTCTATATTTCGGCAAGTAAATTGGGAATATTTAGTCTCAAAATTGGGAAAAATCAATGGTTTTTGACATTGGGAATGGTACCGTTTATCGGTACCAGTTATATAAGGAAAAAAATCGCTGTGTATAAAATTAAGTCATCAATCAAAAGTTTTCACCTGTCCATTGTTTTAGGTTCAACTTCAAAGAAGTTTATCAAAAGTGAAAAGCAGGGAAGCCAATACTGCAGCAAGGGATCGGTCTCCAGAAAGACAGAGCACAGCCATACCCGTGGTAAAACTATCAAAGGAGGATGTGGCACACGGTCTTCTTACAGAGAGACAGCAGACCTGGGCAGATGGATTCCCAAACGATCCATATGTGGAGAATCCTGTTCTTCATAAGTAAGTCATTCAAGAAGGTGATGAATCAGTGCATCATATAAAAATATATATCAGGAAATTTAGAACCTTAAAGTTTTGCATGTTATTCTTGCGTGTATACATGTATATATATGCACACGCACATACATTGTACATACAACATGATTTGGCATACAAGTACTGTTATTTTACATTTATAGACAATATGCTGAATTTGTGCAATCTACAATGAAAGAAAGTGAGTCCAGCAGGGCTGGGAAGGAGGTGCAAGGGCTGCCAGATGTTGTCTGTAAGATATTGTCCAGAATCTTTACATTTTCATTACTTGTAATGGAATAGTCCAGATCACAAATTTTGGTTCTCGGGGACTTTTTGTGGACTGCATCATGTTTCATGTACTTTGAAAACTTGTGCCATCTTTTGCTGGAATGAAGTGGTAAATATTTAGTGAGTGAACATTTTGGCGAATTCTTTGTACATGTATCTCAAAATGTGAATTTTTTATAGTGATAACTAGACAAAAGAAATATGAACAGTCATAAAATGTTTTTTGTATGAGTACTCACCCTCTGTTCAGTTGACAAATCGAAGCCTCTGGCAAATCCAGATAGAATATTATGAAATTATCTTTTATTGTGTTTTGTGAGAACATTTCCTGTTGCCAGTATTGTATTTTGAATAAGTCTGAATTGAACTAATATCATGTAAGATACAGTTATGTCAATTATCAATTTGCTCAAGTTTGTTCATCATTCAATTTTGACATAATTACGTATTGTGTACATGAGTAGCTTCATTACATAAAATCTTAAAAATGAACAAGCACTTGAGGCTTTTAAATTTTTGACCAGTGACCTAATGTGTGGTATTAGGTTTGCGATACATACTCTGTCATTGTACACTTTTATTTTATTGAAACAAACGTTCAAAGAAATGAAAATTACAAAAATCATTTTCTGGGATGATAGGGATTTATATTATCTTATTACATTATTTCCTCCCATTTTCAGGTTTAGTTTACATTTTAAAACCATTGTGATTTCTGCTGGTGAAGTTTAGAATGGTCATTTAGAAATTACTAAAAATTTGAAGTGAAACCTTTACTGATTGTTTGCAATGTCTTAAATTTATCAGCAATATTCCCATGCTTACAATACAGCTACTCTTTAGTAAAAGTGTGTTTTGTATGGAGAAACATCTATTATATATTTGCTTAAACCTTTTTAAGAATAATCAGAAAGATCGACAAATAATTATTTTTCATGCAAATGTGTGTTGAATTTCAGTGCCTGCCAAAGAGGGATCAAACATCATTGAGAGAATTGCAGCTAGCAGAAAGCAGAGGTATGGAGGATACAAATGTTACTCAAATACATACACAGTAAAACACAATTATAGTGAACACGCTTATAGCGAATTCACGCTTACAGTGAAGTGATATTCATTCCCCGTAGTTTTAAAACATATCATGAACTTATTGGATATAACAAATTATATTTATAATGAGTCAAAACTGTTCATTTCCAGCACCTAGCTATAAAGATGTTTTACTGTACATACTATTATATCTATAATATTGTAAAAGATTTGCAATAATCTCATATGCCATTTGTCTATACAAAGTATTTCTTTTTTCAGGCATGAATCTGTTGTTGAAGATCTTCACCAGGAACTTAGTGTCATCAATTCAGTGAGGAAAATTTTCATTTTCAATCATAACAATATTTGCTTTGAAGATTTATGCTCCACGACTATTCCGATGCATACATCATTAATGTGTCCTCTCAGATGCATTGAACACTTTTTGTATTTTTAGGTCACCTGAATTCATTCAGGTGACCTATTGCTATCTGTTTTTGTCCGTCGTCGTGCGTTAACATTTGAACATTTTCAGCTTCTTCTCTGAAACCCCTGAACCAATTTCAACCAATTTTGGCATATAGCATCTGTGGGTAGAGGGGAACAAAAAATTTTTAATTCGTGGTCCCTGCCCCCCTGGGGCCTGAGGGGTGGGGCAAAAACCATCAAAATGAGTGTAATTTTAAAAAATCTTCTTTACTCCTGGACATCAAGAAGCCAAACTGTGGGCATAATTATAATGAGCGTTGAGCCCTCTACCAAAATTGTGAAATTCATGGCCCCTGGGGCAGGGGTTCTTGTGTTAGGGTGGGGCTCTATTGGTCATATAGTGAAAATGTAGAAATTCTTTGAAAATCTTCTTATATTGGTTTTATCTAAGGAGTAAATGACCCTTTTCTTTATGATGTCTCAGACCTAGGTTTTTAAAAAAGGATTATTGATTGAACATAAAAATGACACATGTACTTCATGACCACATAGCTATTCAATGTTTCTTCCATCCAAAAGTAAAATTCTTATATTTAAACACAAACCTAATTCAAACATTGGAAGGTTGTTACATGATACTCAGGTGACCTATAAGGCCCCTGGGCCTCTTGTTACATTAACAGAAGAAAAAACTATATAAAATGAGGATTGTGTATTTTTTTGAAAGGATTTGGAACCAGTTATTACAGAATACAGTGAAACTTTGTTGAGAAAATTAGATGATGATGACAAGGAAATCAACCATTTACTAGCTAGAATTGAAAGAGATGAGGTAACATATTTATCATTTCCTGTTCATGTGAATTTTAAAATGAAGTCAAATTCACAACTTTGAATATTTATGAAATGTCAGAAGAAAAATAAGTACTACAGATATGATTAAATATTTTCTTTGATAGGATCTTTTAACTTACAATCTTGAAGAGCTCCATAAGCTCTGGGATGAAGTTCAGCATCACTCAGCAGAGAGACAGACATGGATTAATGAACTTGACCAACAGTTGTCTAAAGTTGAAGATGACCGTATAGACATGGTATGTCAAGCCATTGCTGTGAACTTTGTTGTTACAGTGAATTTAAAGAAGAAATGATAAGGAAAAAAAGTAAACTACCAATTCTAATAGTTGTGTTAATTGTTAGGAAATTATTTTTGGCTTTCTAGATGAGGAATGTCTTCAAATCATATGCTAAAACCATGGAGAAGATTGCCCATTTAATGCCCCCTGATCTTAGCAGATTTCTAGATCAGGAGTCTCAGGTAGATAATAGACTGTATAATATTATAATGATATAAATGTCATAGCTTTACTAGATTTTGGATATACATGTATGTCAATTCAGCATTGCTTTCTACTATCAAATACATGTATTGTATTCAAACATGATATATTCAAAATAATTTTATGTATTAGCATAAAGAAATCAGGAGACAAAGAATCAGTTAAAATGCTACCTAATATTTGATGAAGCCATAGACTCGGTGCTAATTCAGATGAGTATTACTTTGTAGGTTGTGAACCGTGGACTCGGTACTAATTCAGATGAGTATTACTTTGTAGGTTGTGAACCAGACTATGCTGAGTAACAGGAGAGCGTATTCGGACCTGTACGTCAGACTGCTGTCGTCAGACATAGAGAGGGAAAAGGCTCAGTACACCATCTGGAAGAGACGAGTAGAGGACTGGAGACAGCTCAACACAGAACTAGCCATTGAGCACTTTGGGTTTGTTTCCTGCATTTCTTGAGGGAGGGGGGGGGGATAAAAAGAAAAATAAATCCATAGAATTTTGAATTGTTAAAGTCACTATGCTGTATTCACCACAAGTTATATGATCCAAGATCAGAGAGAGGGTATATTTTGTTTATAGGCCACAGAATGAGGCCAAGATCTTACTGAAAGTTTGATAGGATTTGTTACTGTGAGAGGCTGTGCTTTACATACATATTCTATTTAACATTGTGTTAGTGATGTACATATATAGTATTGTTTTTGGTGATGTACATATATAGTATTGTTTTTGGTGATGTTCATGTATAACATTGTTTTAGTGATGTACATGGTATTGTTCTAGTGATCTGAATGTATAGTATTGTTTTCTTTTTAAGCAATTTTATGCAAGAAGAGAAGATAGTAACTCCTCCAGGAGTAACAAAAGTCTACAACTTCTTGATAGCAGAACAAGATGTAATCAATAAAAGACGGATAGATGTTGTCAGACAGTTGTGGTAGGGTCACTTTCTATTCATTAGCTAAAGCATAATATATTAGTTATCAAGCTTATATGATTATTAATTCATATATTATAAATCTTTTTTATCATCAGTTACGTATTTATTGTTGTGTAAATTCAGTAAGTCATCTCATCATATACACTGAAATTCTCATTAGTATTTTTAAGTATATGAGAAGTGTTGAACAACATGGCCATTCACAAAAATTATGTCTCACCAATCTCGCACTGCAAACTTACAAAAGTATAAAGTCTGGCAATATACATGTACATGTATAATATGATTTACAGGAGTTTGTGTCTTATGTGTTTATACATTATATTTTAGTGATTTGAAGCCTCCAGCATCCACAAAAACAGCTGTGTACCAATGGGATAAAGCAATTAAAAGTCTCACAAAGGAAATAGGTCAGTCTGATAAACCTGTATACTAGTAGTGTTATATTTTTTTCATTTTTAAAAGAAAACTGCACCATGAGCTACTTCCTGTATATTACCATTTACACACACCTATAAATCAATTCACTTATAATTCATTTCACAAATAATTATTACTCACAAATAAAAACATTATATTTTACTACAGTCATATATTGTTGCCAAGAAAAAATTCCCTTGAGAGTAGGGTGTGCCTACGATTTGATTAAAATTTAGGTTCCAAAATCCAACATATAGAAAATTTCTACTGTAGAATCATTTAAATTCGTGGGGGCCAATTTTCGTGGATTGCTAAATTTTTACGGGTTCGATGGGGATGTAATTTCGTGAATTTATACATTTGTAAGAAAGATAACCCTGGAATGTAACTATGATTATTTACTCGCTGAGGATGTAAATTCGTGGGTGAGGGGTACCCACGAATTCCACGAAAATTGAGCCACCACGAATTCTAATGATTCCACAGTATATGGTAAACTGATGAATGAGATCAACTTACTAAAATTGCCAGTTTTGTTTTAACAGATTCTGTGAACCAGCTTCACTTTTCCAAAATTCATACAGAGTATGAGAAAGTCTGCCAGGATTGCTTAGAGAAAATTGAATTCATCAAGGTAAAATTCAAGACAAGCTAAGTTCATTTAGTTTTTGTAGATGATCCCTTGATTTTTACACAGTTACAAATGACATCTATAAGTATGTCCGTCTAAGACACAAAGAAGTAGCAGTCAGAAATTTAAGCATTATTGCTTTAATACTCTTCATTATTTCAGTTTTAGTAACTGTGTCTTTAGTGATTTTACAATATTGTGTGAAATGTAAAAATGGATGAAAGATATAGCATGCATTTGTCATATTACAGTCTTCTTAAAATCAAAATTGCTTATTTTATGGTGCAGATGTACATGTACAAGCAAAATATTTTAACAGTGTATTCTAACCACTTCTGATCTTAATCTTGGTTTGATGTGACAGACATCCCTGATTGAGGATGGAATATGTGCCCCTCCCAGAGCCCAACAAGTGGTGGATCAACACATGCTTCCTCTGGTGGGAGAGAGACAGAAAGTGTTTGAGAACAACTTGGAAACAATGGAGGTTAGCACATATAGTACTCATCTAACAACTTGATTTTATCTAATTACAAAACACATAAATTATTGTGGAAGTGAAGCATATCTCCAGATTTCATGCACTGGACATGGCTTTGAATTCACTCCAGATTTCACATTTTCTGACCGAAGTCTAGATCTGTTTTTTACTTTGTTTTAAATTTGTTTTAGATTTTATTTTCATATGATATAATGGAATAGCTACTGTTATATAACTTTTTCTGCACAATTTCTATCTTCCATAAAAATAGTGAAATTAGTGAAAATAAAGCTGTATAGAGTATTCAAAATTTTTGGTAATTATATAGAAGAAATAAGAGGTATTGAAAACCAGATTACATGTGTAAGATTTAATCATAAATTGCATTTTATAGAAAAATCTGGAGAAGCACATGAAGGAAACGACGGAGAGACTTAAGATGCTGTTTAAGTTTGCCCAGGGAGCTGCCCATGTGTGGGATGTTCATGAGATTGGCCTGGCCAAACAGGAGAGAGCACTGCAGGAAAAACTGGAGCTGTGTCGACAACAGCACGACAACCAAAACCAGGTAACTGATTGAGCATGGCAAGGTTAGGGGGTTTGTTAGCTAAGAATCAAAGCGTTAATTTCAGTTATTCTCTGTTTCAAATGTCAACAAGCAAGATATCTTATCTAGATGATTTTTTACAGGATTATTCTTGCTTTTCATGTTGTCTTGCTTTAAATACACCATATTTATGATGAAAATTTCAAGCTGTCATTGTTGGTCATTATGTTTGGATTTTCAATAGTTCTTCGATTATACTTTGAGTCCATGCTATTGATTTCAGGACAAAGAGGCTCACTTAGATATTATTATGGACAGGATGAGGCAAGATGCTACTGAAAAGCAACTCAAAGACAGTCTAGAAAAAGCTCTAAACATGTTGAGCAAGATTAAAGCTGCGTAAGTTTAAAAGAGCAACCATTGATCGAATAATTTTTGATTGGTCAGTTCTAAAATGCCGCTGGTGTACACATTTCCTTCTTGAATATTGGTTACCTTTCACAGGTATGAGGTTTTTCATAAGGACCAGATGGATATTGTCAAGAATTACCCGATGATGGTGAGAGATGAACTGAAGGATTATGATGAGGGTGTGTGTAAATTCTTTGAAGTTGGAAGGAATCAACCAGTGGTAGGTCATTCCTATAAAAATTAATTATTCCTTAGTATATTCCATGTTAACGCCTATTTAGAAAATTTTAAGACAAACCAAAAAAATGTACATTTCACATCAGGTAACTCTTTCTAAACCTATGCAAGAGGGTAAAAAAATAAACAATCCAAATTTCTAAACATTCTTTTCATGTGTATTTACATGTAACTACCAAGCAATGAGGTTCTTGATTAAGTGGATGCTAATGAAAACTCTCAAAGGAAAGATTAATTAAAGAATTAGACCTGTTTATATCAATAGGTCACAATATCAACCTTCAATTTTCAAACTCAAGAGTGAAGTAAACGAAACAAATATTTGATTTTGGTATCATAATTCAGTTATTAAAGGGAATGGCAACCCAAATTTTTTTTACATAATAAATGATAAGATTAATTATATGATAATGATTTGTCATATTATTCTGTTGATACATGGCCTAGATAAGCCTCAGTACTAATTTAAAATGTTAAAAATTGAAATTCCCGCCATCTATAGAGGCTGCCATGAAGCGGAACTCTTTTGTATTCAAGACCACAAAAATTAATAATTCTGACATCACACCATCTATTCTGGTTTTGATGAGATTCTAAGATCGTCAAAGATGTGCATGTGGTAGATTTTAAGAATACATTGTTAATATGTGGATGCCTTCTTGTCAAGCAGTTGATTACACTAATGCAAAGGGGAGATGTGAAAAAAGTTTTTTTCCCGAAATTCCTGACTCAATAAGGTTATTTGAAAAGAAAATACTATGTAAACTGTGGATCCATTATTTGCGTAATGACAAGTTGAGGTTTGAGACATGTACATGTATGAAGAAACGAGTACCATCTGCCTGGTCTGCGACTTGACTGAACGTCTTCTTTTCTTAAATTCCTCTTGCCAAAGAATGGGCTCAAATCTATTCGACTCCAAACTTAACTGTTCGTGACTTGTCATGTTTACAGAGCTGCTGATGAAATAAAGCGGAACCGACGGTGTGACGTAATAAATTAAACTTCAATGGCCGCTCTCTTAGCGGCGGGTAATTTGGAATATAAGATAGATTAATATTGATTTAATCGTTAAGCAAGGATTTTTGTTGTTAAAGACTGTCATTTACGATATCAGAAAGAAATACTTTATTCATAAAGGCAACAATGTGGTTAGGGTTGCCTTTCCCTTTAACCTTTTTTTCTTCTTTATTTCACCAACTTTTAAAAAACCTACCGTGTATATGCAGTTAACATAAAATGTAGAATTGATTCAGTGCAGTCTAATATAGCTCATCTGAACTGAAGGTTTAAATGAGCTTTGGTCATCACAAAGTTGTTCTTAGATTCTTCCTTAAATCCTCTGGGCCCATTTGATCAAACTTGATTATTATCATTTCTTATTGTAACTATTATTAATGTTTTTTGGTCTGAAGTTTTGTTTTATCAATAGTACTATAAATAGGAAGAGTGTAGGATAACATGTTATCTGCCAATGTTCAGGTATAAATACCAATGCTATGCTCATTTTAGTAGTGTCCTTTCAAAGTTATATGTGGAAATTTATAGGAATAGTCATTAAGTAAAAAGTTCAGATAAACCTAAAATATCTACCAATAAGTATGAATTTAGGGTTGAGGGTAAAATATCAAATCAGAAACTTTCAATAGCTTGGAAAATCAGATATTTTAGATAACCATACCTAAAATTTAACAAATAATGTTGAATTACTCACTGTTACTGAATGTTTGGCCCCATGAAAAATTTTAATTGAACAGTTTTTTTTTTCAAGCTAACAAATATTTTGCATTTTAATCATGCCCAGTATATACTCTATGAAGTAAGACCCTTAGTTAACATACCTACACTCCTTATATACCTATCAATATTTTTAAAAAAAGAAAGACATGTATTGATCAATGAAATATATAAGAATAATGTGTAAAGATTAAACAAAAAATAAAAGCATAAATATACCTATACATGATTGAGTGGAATAAAAGTATTGCTGCAGATATTCTAGCTAGTTGGTTTAATTAGCTCTGTATCATGTCTATGAATATCATACCAGGAGAAAAGTGATTTAGGTACCTATAAGTCTCTAGCTTAATTAGTTAGTTTGTGGCTTTTTTAATACAATTTTGTTTATTTCTCCTCAGAAGAGAAGCAAATCCAAGATCGTTGCTCCTAAGAAGTCGAAAGAAAAGGCCGGGGTAGGTGGAGTATATTTGCAGAGTTATTTCCCTTATATTTATTTTTTTCTAAATATACTGCACTTCAGGACATCTGTATTACCATGTGAATGTTTTCATGTGGGAGGTTCTGGGTTTTAGAGACACATTAATGATTAGATTTATAAATTAAATGAATGTTCCAGGTTAATATATCTCGGGAGCAATCAAAATTGATTTGCAGGGTGTATGTAGTGATAGTTTGTAATAAAACAAGTAAAGGACATTTGTTCAAAAAATGAATTTCCTATTGACATTTCTCTAGATATCTGGTATAACTAATCTATTATCAAAAACTTTTTCCTGCAAGTTTAACAGGTAATGTGTACAATTGAGTTGCTGCGATTCATATTAATTATAGTAACACTTTTAAAGTCAAGTTTGATGAAAATCAGCAAAATATAAACAACAACCAACAGAGATAGAACAATGTATGCAGTGCTTCTAAAGACAAGAAATGGGCATACCCGGTGTTCATTATGCTCACCTATGACAGGATATCTGAGGTTCATGTTCCTGCCTTCTTTTATGCAAATCAATTATTTTTCAAATTCTTTACAGACGTTTGAGGAACAAAGTTAACAATTTGGTGTATCATGAAATATTAGTGGATTTATAATTAATAAAAATATATTCATTTAATATGTGATGATGTCAATGGTTAGGAAGTGTGAAGGTAGCAATGCAGGATTTGTCAGCCGAATGATTAACTAACTGTTGGTTGTTCATATCATATGTGTGAATATCTATAACAACTTTATTATCAAGAGTTTCATCACAGATTAATGTATGCAATATTGTTAAAAAAGCTTTAAAAAATAGAGAAATATCTTCCAAATGAAACTATACTGGTATCCATGCTCTGGTTACTGTTGTACTATTTGCTAGGCTGTTGGGTTCTGTATTTCTGGACCCAGCTGTCTGCATGTGTACCTTTATACTTGTATATATCTATATGCATCACAATCAGCAATATTGGTCAATGTCTTATACTGAAACTGCATAACAGTAGTAATATTGTAAATAACAGCATACAGTCATTCAGTGGGTCCTACGGCTGAGGCCAACAGTCAAACAAAACAGCTATTGTCTTTGGGTCTTTGGGTTCTTCATGTAGAAATGTAATTATATTGAAAAAAAATTGCAATTATGATGCTTTATTACCACTATTATAAATTACATGTTCACCTAAACAAAAAAAACGATTTCCCCTTCTCAAATATTTATGAAAACGTCAGGGATTTGTGACACATACAACACACACACACACACATATATATATATATATATATATATAGATCACATTACATAACAATCATTAAATGCAAATTCCGCAGAAAATGCATGGTGTTGCAGGCATGGATCGAAGATTACATCATATGCATAGCCAATGAAAATAGGGCAATCGGTCAACAGTTTCAATTGATGTTTGTCAACAGTTCGTAAACTGTTTACTGTGGGCTGGATAGCAGATCGGGATTCAAAGAAATTTGAGACTTTTTTAAGTTAACAATAAAAATGTAGATTTTTTTTTTTATTGCTTTAGAGAAAAAATAAATTTTTACTCTCCTAAATATGAAAAGTTCTTATATGATTTCAGAAATAGAATTCAATATTTTACATTGTAGTGATTTCATCATACTTTATATATAGGCCTTAGTAGGTTAGTGGTTGGATCCCCAAACTCTCAATATCCAAATGTTCCAATGATTTTTATCTCCTTTGCTACAGTAACATCCATTTAAATACAGCTTAATTATTGTAGTACATAAAACAGAAGAGGTGACTTTATATTTTTACTTGCAACAAACAGGAACTATCAAAATATGCTAACTCTAAAACAGACATGGTTTTTTTGTAGAAACGAGATAGAGTGCAAGTGAATTATCTGTGAAACATCACGAAAAATTATGTATATTATTGAGAAACATTGCGTATGTCCTTAATAGAATTATAATTTATTTCCCATATTTTTCTTCGTTTTTTGTGCAGACTTTTTTCTCTGCAGGATATTATGACTTAGAAAAGACACTTGTTTATACATAAGAAGAATAAAACTGTTCCAGATGAAAGGTCTATTCACAGTTAGTCAACCATAGTTCAAAGTAGTTCTGCATTCTTAACTCATGGTAATAGATACAGCACTATTCTGAAAACGTATTCTGAAGCAATTTTCAAATGAATAAAATGTTCTTCACATGTCAATCATTTTCACTATAATGTGTTAATTAGATGATCTTTTTTGGTGTGTGTGAAGGATGCATATGCATGAAATAAGATGAGGAACTTTTTATATATATATCTTAGTCATTTCGTAAACTTTAATTTTAAAAAAAATGTGCAGATTGATAGCACAGTATGTCTCCTCCCCAAATGCCACCTGTCTATTTACAGGCAATGTATTTCATCACTGAATGTATTTGCAATTAATACTGTACATATCAGGTATGTTAAACTTACTTTGAAAACACAAGCAAAAAAGCACTTTGGTAAAGATAATCCACTTTTATTTTACATTCAGACAAGCTTTCAATTTTAAGCAGATAAAGACTTAATACTTAAAAGCATATTGTATATACAGGGGTGAATATGAAAGAGCTAAGAATTAACATTTAATTTGCATTTCATTTTACTCATAATTGAAGCAACCTGATTAAAATGGTTTATGAATACATAGTATGTAGATTTAAGTTTTAAAAGTTTACCAAAGCTAAGATTTTGAAAATATTTTACATAGTTTCTATAAAAACTGTTCCATTGCAAACAAAATAACAAAGAAATATCTGACAAGATAAAACATTATGATGCAGAGCATATATTTCATGTTCAAAGTTTTGTATTCTCGATTATCTCTGGCATGTCCTCCTCAGAAATTTTTTTGGGTCGTTCAAAGTGACCTGGTACTTGCTTTTGGAACAGTGGATTTATCATGGTAGAATCAACAGGGCGGAGTTCTGGGACCCCTCCTTCCCAGGCGGCTGTCTCCCTTTCAAAACCGTTCCCCATTTCTTTGTCAGCCCCAGGGAAATGCCGAGTGCTCCATTCATTGTTGTATCTACCACTATCTACTTTGGCATTTTCAGGAATCTCCAGACCCATGTGATGAGTCCCGATCCGAATCGGTAATTCCACTTTCACCTCTTTCCCACCAGATAATTCCACACGAAATTGAAATTTGTATGAAATCTCAATAATGTCACAGTGTTCTAATGTGGATTCGGGAATGTAGGGCGGAACAGTTAATCGAACGTTTTGCCACCGTCTCCCGTCACCACTCATCAATTCATACTCATCTCTGCGTTTGTTCACAATTTGATGGTACTGAATTTTCCGTTGTCTTGCATGATATACACTGTCCATGATTAAGGAGGCTTGCACTGCTGTCACTCGCATTGGAGTTTTGTTGGCAATTTCTGCACGAATGAACATGTCCTCCCCAGGAAAAACACCAGCCTTGTTTACCTCAACACTAAGTTTAAGTTTCCCAGTTGCACATGTTGACCATAATCTTGTTTCTTTGGAGATCCCAACAGATTTAGTGCTTTGTTCAGGAAGTATGGAATGTCTTAATACTAAAAAGGGTTCACTAGTTATACTAGTTTCCCCGGGTTTGTCTCCATGAATAGCTGCTTTTAAAACATAAGTCACACTTCCATATTTTCCTATGAATGAGGAAGGTAAATTATTTGGCAGTAGGTAATCAAAAGGAAATTGGTGGCAGCCTTTGTCATAGTGATTAGTTCCGTGGTTGATCTGATTCGAGGCATTGATGTACTCCTCATCCGCTTGAAACGATCCCAGTTCATGATCCTCCCAGGCAACGACGCCCTGTCCATTCACACCAATAGATATGGTGCGGATGGTAAAGGGTCGGGTCAAGGTCACATCCACACGACCTCTTACAATTTCCCCGGGCTGGTACTGATATTGTTCGTCAATATCATGTTCGAGAATTATGCACAGGTTGTCTACAGCAGTGCCCATCACTGCTAGCCTTTACTGTTAATGAAGCACAATCATTAATATTGCAGAGGGCACTCAATAGCTGGTACTACATTAAGACTTCTCCAGTAATCATCAATGATTCATTTTCTTCATCGTGGCCATTTGTATCTTCTTTTACTGTCTCAGAATAGCTGAAAGTATAAGTAAACATTGGATTCAGTTTTATTCTTTCTCATTGATGTATATCAGTTCAGGTTTGATTGTGTAGAAAAACCACTATAATAAACTTAACGCCCCAATAGAAATTACAAAGCAGAACAAGATTCTAAAGATCATGTTTCTTTTTTACGTCAACATTAAAAAGAAATTTCACAATCTGTCTATCAGTGATATAATATTAGGGTACTTTGTCAAATTCTTTTAAAGACCTGCTGTAATAATCCATATTCTTTATAATGGTTTACAACTTTCTTTATGATGGTATTTATGAGAAAAAGAACATTTCAGAAATAAGATTTGTTCATCATTTTTTTTTTAAAATAGTGCTCAGTGCTACGGGTATGTTCCAGGTTATTTTGAAATACAACAAGGAAAACTTCATGTGTAAATATCATTGGCATTTATATTCAAATCTGATCATTTCCATTAGAAGGCCTAGCTGCTGTAATGTATATCATTGTTTATAGCATGAACGTTAAACTTCAGCAAAGAAAATCCATAAAGAAAAGTTGTTTATTTAAGAAACTCAGCCATTTATTTTTAAACAAAATTTACATTTAAACTCTGCATTACCTGGCGTCCGGAAGAAAATTCATTCATATAGTTGTATGTTATAAACTGTACAGAGCAATCCAGAAAAATCAATACAGGCACCTATCATTAAATCTTATTGGAATTTCAAATGTTCAATCAATACTACAATGAAGTTACCTGGTTACACAAATATTGTGTTTCCATTGCCTGAGGATGAAAATCCACAATCAATATAAAATCAATGTGAATACTCCTAATGCAGATAAATGTAACATGTCAAAGTTATCTTTCCTAATATTTCCTGTAAGTTTTGAAAGGCTGATACATTTCATAGTCTGATAAGCTTAAAGAATACCTGGAGTGAAAAATCCACTGCTGAAGTATGACCACAAAACACTTTAATTGTTACCGAGGACCAGGGACCTGCTACTGCTATTTATATCCAGAACCAGTTTTTTAAACTCTGACACTCAGGAATCGGTTGACTGGCATTGTGTACTTTTCGTCATCCATTGGAAATATACACAGGAGAATCTCTCATGATATATATATATCATGTTAGCATAGACAGTGAGTCACTCAGGGTCATCATGAGGTCTTATACAATTAAGTGGTGACAGACTTCCCAGCTAATTTGTTTAATCTGACCTGAGGCCACATGCTTTAATAACACCTATTAATCAATTACCTTGGCTTTGCAGCAGCTGAGTGATTGATTGTGAATTTTTGAATTTGACACTCTTTTCTTTGGTGTCTTACCTTTTAGAGTACAATTGAGTTTAATTAAGTTTTTCTAAAATATTAGCAGTTTTGTTGTCACAATCAAGAATTTTGGGATTTGACATTCTTTTCAGTTGTGTCTATCTTTAGAGTACATTTGAGTTTAATTAAGTTTTTCTAAACAAGCAGTTTTGTTGTAGTGGACATTTGCTTTTTTAACTGCTTGATCAGTTACTCAAGTGCCAGTCTTCATAGCCATACCCCACCACAAGTGTTTGCAGGGTGGGTCTTTGATTAGCATATAGATTACATTCACTATCCAAATAAACCTTTTATCCACTTGTAGCCAGTTTTGGTGCATATGATTTGATTTATTCTTCCCTAACAGAAAGTAAAGGTGTGCATGCACTTTAACAACAATTAATAAAAGCCTTTAAAAACTACACAGGACAAAAACATAACTTCCTTGGTAGAGTTAAAAAATGTATATAGATATATAAAGCTTAACTTCTCTCTAATTTTAAGTTTTTCATTAGGTGTAATTTTCAGATTTATCAATACCTTGTTCAATAAATTTACACCTGGGTGTTTCCTTAGTCTTGTCTCCTCTCTCCATAGCAGTTTCATCAGCTGTCCCCTCCCCTCAGCAGTTCCCCTCCCCTCAGCAGTCCCCTACCCTCAGCTGTCCCCTCCTTTCAGCTGCCCCCTCCCCTCAGCTGCCCCCTCCCCTCAGCAGTTCCCCTCCCTCAGCAGCCCCCTCCCATCAGCTGCCCCCTCCACTCAGCTGCCCCTCCGATCAGTAGTCCCCCTCCCCTCAGCTGTCCCCTCTCCTCAGCAGTCACCCTTCCCTTAGCTACCCCCTCTCCTCAGCAGTTTCCCTCCCCTCAGCTGTCCCCTCTCCTCAGCAGTCCCCCTCCCCTCATCAGTTCCCCTCCCCTCAGCAGTCCCTTTCCCCTCAACAGCCCTCTCCCCTCAGCAGCCCCCTCCCCTCAGCAGTTTTGCTCTCTCAGCAGCCCCCTCCCCTCAGCAGTCCCTTTCCCCTCCCCTCAGCTGCCCTCTCCCCCTTAGCAGTCTCTTTCCCCTCAGCAGCCCTCTCCCCTCAGCAGCCCCCTCCCCTCAGCAGTTTTGCTCTCTCAGCAGCCCCCTCCCCTCAGCAGTCCCTTTCCCCTCCCCTCAGCTGCCCTCTCCCCCTTAGCAGTCTCTTTCCCCTCAGCAGCCCTCTCCACTCAGCTGCCCCCTCCCCTCAACAGTTCCCCTCCCTCAGCAGCCCCCTCCCCTCAACAGTCCCTTTCCCTTCCCCTCAGCTGCCCTATCCCCCTTAGCAGTCTCTTTCCCCTCAGCAGCCCTCTCCACTCAGCTTCCCCCTCCCCTCAACAGTTCCCCTCCCTCAGCAGCCCCCTCCCCTCAGCTGCCCCCTCCCCTTAGCTGACCTCTCCCCTTAGCTACCCCCTCCACTCAGCAACTGCCCTCCCCTCATCAGCCCCCTACCCTCAGCTGCCCCCTCCCTTCAGCTGACCTCTCCTCAGCAGCCCCCTCCCCTCAGCAGCCTTCACTGCCAGGGTTTTATGTCCACTCATGGTTATACCTGGTTTAAATGATGGAAATCCTGAGCATTTATTTCAGCTGTATGTGTTGTGTAGTTGGTTGGATATTGCACTTTGTTTTTAAATTTATTGCTAACATTATATAGCATGAATTACTTATAAGAGTTCTTGTGAATTGAAGGACAACTATTATGTAGTTTATACTCGGAGTAATGAGAGAATTTGATTAAATATGTCAATCATTATCTTTTATTTTTCTCATAGAGCAAGGAGGGTTCACTCCCAGAGGCAGTCAGTGAGATTCTGTCTACAGAGAAAGGAACACTTTTCTATGTCCTGACAGAAGCAGGGGAATATGGAATACCCCCAGAGAAGGATACCCCCACTAAGGAGGACACAAAAGAGGAGGGGGAGGGTACCACCTTCATGACAGAGGTGGAGGTTCCAGCCTCCTCTAAAGCAGAGTACATACAGAAAATAGATGTAGAAGAATCTGTCTTAACAGACGTCAAGAAAAAGTAAGTTCACTGAAAAATTTAAATGTTTTTAATAGTTTCCTGTCTTCATAAAATATCAAGGATGCATTGAAAGAATGTCTTTCTAGTTACATGCTATTATTTCTTCAACGACTTTCAGTGATAGCTGTGTTCATGGGAACTAGGAGGCAACCTGTTTAATTCTTTTAATATGTTACAATGTAACTACATGTATGCTTTTCAATTTTTTTAATTTAGATAATGATTTTTTTTAAAAATCAAATTGTTTGAAAATATATAGGTGGTGTTTAGCAAGACATTTGCCAAATTCAGTTAAATAACAATCATAGTAATTGATATTTATTTCAGGATAAGAATGAATTTCCTAAATCATATGGAACAGTGGGACATTCAGGCATCAGAGAGAGCTGAAAGTGTTGTCATTGCCAAGGTAGGTATCCAAGCTTAGAGTATTTGTAAATGAAGTCTAAAATTCAATGTACCTTCTGTGAGGGGGAAGAAATGATCTTTCTCTTTTATGTAGTGTGAGGAGTTAAACAGTGAGTTGGAGTTGAGGTTCCATCTCCACAAACCTCGAGCCAGAAGGGCAGAGTTGGACGTTCACAATGTCAGGGCAGGTAGGTGTCATCAATAGATACACCATAGAGAATTTGACACAGCTAGAGCTTGTAAGACTTACAATATTTTGTTAAGATTAGCAATTCTTAAAAATGAAAAGGAACCACCACATAAAATCTATAAGGATTATTCAAAGATCATACTTTTCATCTTTGTCTCATTTGATTCTTTTCAGCTGAGTTGGTGATGCACTCTGAGAGAGTGACGAGACACACCAAGGGCATTATCCAAGCTCTAGCAGAACTCCGACAGGGTTTCAACAAGATGACCCAGGAACACAACAAACTGGCCTATAAATTCAGAGAGGACATTGAAGCATTAGAAGTAGTCTTTGTCAATGCCACAAAATCGTCCAAGTAAGGAGGCTTCTCTTACTGTTGTGTTATGTTTGAAAAATTTAAAAGTATGTTTTGGCATTCATTAGAGATGTGTATAATCAAGTACTCATTCAATATATTTGATTTTCAGATTAATTGCCTTGCAGTCACAGTTAGGGAATGAGTTGACAAACTTTATGGAGATCATCAGAAACTCCTTGCTCCAGTACAGGAAACACTTGGATAAAACCCTGCAGATGCTGAGGGAGTCCAATGCCAGATTTATCAAGTCTTTCAAGTATGTGAATAAAAGAGTGATTTTTTTTCTAATTTACATTTACCTTTCACAGGAAAAATACTGAAATATTTTTCAAACAGTGAACTTCCGGATAATATTGAAATATTTACCATTTCAATCTGATCTTTTTTTTCAATACATCTTCAAATTTTAGAGGCAGTCAGAGGGCTTTGAATGTCTGAAGACATTACAAAATCAAATTAACCAATTAAATACAAATAAAACCCTCATGGCTTTTAGATTGCAGTGTTATATCAAAGTTTACTGACAATTACGGAAAGGACCATGCGTTATAGCTGCCTTTCTGAGTCCTCGTAAAACTTAGAATATTAAAGTTGTGAAGGGAGATTTGATCTTCTCTGAATTCCTAAAGGAGATCATGTGCAACACAGTTTCACATTATCTGTCTTTGATGTTCACATCTATTTGGAGTACACAATATCATAAGTGACACAATTTCTTAATTCTACTAAAATTAAACTATTAAAATTGTTGATTTTTTTAAAATTGTATTTCCTTCAGAAAACAATGTAGAGCAGAACTTGGATGAGTAAAAATTTTCTGTGATGTATTTGTACTGAAAAGATAAATATATGGTATAAATATAAACTAGGTCCAAGCCTGAGCTTAATATCTTTTAGAAAAAACACTGATTGAAAAATAGCCCTTTCTGGCCAAAAACACTGAAAATTACAGCAAAACAGCATGTGTCGTCATTCTGGTTTTATGTTATATGATCAAACTGAGAATGATAACTGATCACATGGGGATTCTTGCACAAAGTACACTCAATGTTGTAACATTAAAGGCATGAATATCAATTTTGGTAGGCAAATACAGCTCTTATTATATAGAGTCCTTTCTTAAACATTCAAAGTATCAAGGACATTTCTAAAACATTACATGCAAACAGAATGTAAATGTGCATGCTGAAGGATTTTATTTTTTTTTTAAATCGCATAGAGTGAATATTACACAGGGAACATATTTTCATAATTCACTAAGAAATATTCATTTGTTTGCTCACCATGCAGTATTTTTACCAGCATGATATATTTTCAAATGCTTAAGTACAAAAAACGCTCCTTAATAACTATGAAATTATACTTGTAAGGATTTGTCCAAACCCATTTTTACTGCACACTATATATGTGAAATGTCCCTTTAAACTTTACAGGAAAGATGTATTTCTTTTGTCATTACTATAGGTTAGAAGTATCACTTTTGAATCCAAGATTGCAGTGCACTTTGTCATTCATTTATTGCATAGATTCATCATAAATTCATGATATATATTATCAGGTGTTTATGCAGAAATGAACTGTATACTGTATTTTGTAGGGTCTTCTCTGACGGAGGAAATTTCTGTCCGGAGGAGATTGATGTTTACCGTAAGAAGCTGGAGAACATGTCCTCAAAGATTGATGTATCAGAAGGTGCCATCATGTCAGACATGGAAGATATAGAAAAGAAACGCCTGGATCAGGCGACAAAAGTGGCCTCGGAGTTTGAGGACAGGTACAAAGAATTGCACAATGGAATTATTGGCTTCTAAGTTACCATATCAAGAAGAGTGATCAAAATTATTACAATTTTGGAAATGATATGATACACAGTTATTTTTTCATAACAAAACATTTACTCATTCAAATGAACAGAAGCAGGGTTTTTAATTCCTCCCCCATGATTATTTCTACTGAAATTGCATTCTTTTTACCAAATAAAATAAATTTGAAAGTTTTCAATTTCAAAATATTACTGTAGCAATCTTTCACTTTCCATTCATAACAGTTTTCTCAGGTGTGATTTACATCTTTGAACATGTGCTAATAATTTAGTTAGTACAGACAATGAAGGTCAAGCATGAAGTTTCTTTGAATAACAATGACATATGTGTTTTATTGGTTATACCAAAAAATGTTTTTATGTTTCAGGTTCAAAAATCATATGATAGACTTGATATTTATGGAGAAAATAGCTCGTTGGTTGACCAATACGCAGGTCAAGATCAAGGCTGAGGTTGCCAATAGCAATTCTCAAGCTCAGCAGCTAGCCCAGCATCTAAATGACCTTGATCGAAGAATTGATGCCTGTGAGAAACCCAATTTGGACAAAGAGGTAATGAGATTGCAGAAGCAGGGTTAATATCATTTGTACAGTGTATGATATACTGGTATATTCTTGTCCAAATTAAGGAAGTATATTTGCATGCACATAAATATTTATATTTTCACCTCATATTATTTAGTGTACATATTTTTAGAATTTATCATAAAATAGCCTTGTGCCCTTGTAACATGTCTGTCAAATTCATATTTTGACAATTTTTTTAATTTTTTTTTTTTTTTTTTTTTTTACAGCTGTTACAGATTTATTTTAAAGCTAAAGCAATATTTATGACCTTTCTTTGCATATTATATGTATATTTTATTGATTTTTATCAACAGCCTGCATGTAAACAGGAAATGGTAAACTTTAATTAGCTGCTTATGTGTCTATTTCATTAATCTCAAATATTAATGAAACAAATGGATCCAAAATATCTATCTCTTTTCTTCCAGGCCAATTCACTCATTGGGTCATAAAAAAATTAACCAAGTCTTTATTTCTGTACAAATTAATTTTTTCATGAATATCCATGGGGCTTATGTCTGAAAATATGAAATCCGCTTCTGACATTATTATTTTTATCTTAATTTTAACAACATTACAAAGCAACTTAATTATTCCAGGTATCTTTTGGGATTCATCCATCTTCTAGTTCAATTCTCTCTACTAATACAAAAAGATGGAACTTTACTGTATCAAAAAACAGTTGCTGTAGAAATCGTGATACACTGTGTGTATAGAGAGTAGATCAAAAAATTAGTCATACTGAGCAGAGTCAGCTTCTTTATTTGTTCACGTCAGCTTTGTGTGAAATACCACGTACAAAATTAAATATTATTTAGATGTTTTCCAGTCAAACATTGTATGTGAATCATATGTTCAATAGGAATGCTAATTTTATATATATATGTATATATTGAAAAGGACTTTGCTACCATGCTAAATTTGAATAATTACCGGGTATTTTAAGAATTTAAGAAATACTGTAGATTTATTCAATATATGATTCTGTCAAATTGTTGACAAGGAAATTTAGTGTAATTTATCACATGGGAGCACATTTACTTTCAGTCGTTCACAAATGAAGAGGACTTATTATATGTTTACTTTGCAGTTAGCACAAACGAAGAGGACTTAAATTTAATCATTGCATTTTACATGTACTTTGCTGAAAACTCATTTCAACATTAAATCCATCTCTGAACTACATGCATGGTTTTGTATAATTGATGAAATGGATTTTCTGAAAAATTAACAAAGCATGCACACTTAGTGATTATGAATGAAAGTTACACAGAGTTAATGAATACAATAACTACATGATTTTGCCTAGTGAACTTCCTGTTTGTAAGATTTTCAGGTATCTGCATTGCAGAACAGATTGAAATTATTTCACATAAATAAAGAGATCTTATCAAAGGGGAATATGTTATATCCTATCATGCATAGCACTGCAAGTATGTAACACAAATTGCATATTAAAAGGTATTGAACTGGATCATTCTAAAAGAAATTAATGTTGTATGCAGATTATTAAGCAACAGACACAGATAGCAGTTTCATGTTGTATTTCTGCTTTACAGCAAATAACATCTCGTCAACTAAATGAAACGCTGAAGACTGTGTTAGAGGCCTTTCAGGACAGAAGTATATACCTAAACTGTATGAAGGACCCCACCCCCAGGCCCCCCTCAGGCACCATGCAGGGACCCCCGGCTCTAGGTATGATATTCTTCCATCTTTTTTGCTGCTAAAAACTTATATTTCATGCTTATATCAGTAATGATAAAGACATGTCTATTGACAAAATATTCATGAAGTTGGTTATTTTTTATTGAAAGTTAAGAAATTGACCCTAGCTGTTGTACATTTAGTGTCGATTACATGTAGATGATGAAATATTCTGGTACACAACCAACAGACTTTGATTCTTAAGAATTAAAATAGTATTTAAAAAAAAAAAAACTAAAACAAAAGAAATAGTATTGTATATATGTTCATAAGTTAAACACCCTATGCCATGTATTCAGGAGTTTTGCATTCAGTTCTACTGTTTACTGACCGAAAATCAACACGTATTGGAAGTGAAAGTACATGTGGTAATCTAACTGGTAAATATGATTCATGTGTTCGTAAGTTATCTCCCCTTCCTACTGTATTTCTTAACACATGAAAATTATTTGTGATTATAATATTTATGTGTAACTTGTCTGTACAAGAATATAACTTGTGTACTAAAGATTGACAGAGAAGACCCAAAAACACAAACTTCTTTGTCTGGGTGAAGAAAAAAATTACATTTTGTAAATCAATGTAGCTTATTAAAGCTTGACAGATCATATGAAATCTGCACCTAATACCGTAGAACATTTCTCTGGCACAAAAGAGTTTCATTTGTTTTCACAAACTTTCAATACTCTCTGCATTAAATGTTTGAATACCCATTTTGCCACACTCGTAAACTTTCATATGACTGCAACAGTGCATCTGTGCTGTGTGATAATTTTTAGCATTTTTAACGCAAACTTGGAAATTTCACAGTTTACATATATAGACATGGCAGAATACTGACTGATTTTTTTTTATGATACAGAATAGGATACAGACTTCTATATGAATGTGGAATTAAAAGCCATGGATTACTGGTTCATTCATTTGTATGTTGTCCATTCCAAATCATAAATATCGATAAATGTTGCATTTCAGAGAGGAAATCAACTAGAATGAGCAGTGATCAGGGTAAATAAGTGTATTAAATGTTACAGTATGTCCCCTGTGTCTTGTGAGGTATCAACTACTAATAAAATCCCTATTTAAACCACCCTATCAGAAGTGTGATCCCAGGACCATCATTTATCCACATTATTAAGACGTTCAACCTCTAAAACATGCAGTGTTAATTTGTGAAACTAATCATTGTTTTTGATTTGTATAGTGTCAAAGTCTTTGTTACTGTAACACCTTGTGTATTGTGTAGATTTCTTGATTTGCTCTTCATGTGTAATGCAGGGGGGTTATGGTCAAATATTTTATTATTTAACATAATTTTTAATATTCAATAAAAATTATGTTAAATGATAAAATATTTGACCAAAGCTCTGTCCCCTGTTTATGGTCTCTAGGCCTGGTTTTGATTTGCAATCAAAATTGCAACAAATTGTTACTTTGTCAATTTTTCAGTTTCATCCACATTGGATATTCATTGTCAGAATTAATACAAGTTGCATAAAACCGAGATATAGACACTGCACTTTCTAATCTAGGATTTTGTTGTGTTCTGTATGCAGCTAGGAATTTGCTGCGATACTCAACGTTTCTTTTCTAAAGCCATTTTCTAGCAGTTTTAATTTGGTGGTTTTGATGTCTATTCTCTATAAATATTATGACTAGCTTATATTCTGTGCAGTTTTGGTTTCATAGTGTTGGGTTATAGTGAAAACAGCAAAAATTTAACCACAGTACTATAAAACTTTGTACAGTATTTTCATAAGAAAAGTTAATAGGGCTAAAATCTAAGGTGAATTCATCTCAATATTGGGATACTGGAGTTCGATGGACCTTTCAGACTCTTACAGATCTTAAAATTCCAATAAGATTTTAAGCAGTTAAAAAATGATATTCATTTTAAAGACCAGATTAGAGCAGATCAGAGCTTCTGATGCAAAATGAAACAGGGAAGATTGATGTCACATTTGGTATAAGTGTACTTTGACTTCCACTTGACTTTTATTTTTAGGGGTCCGGGTTGGATTCTCCCAGTCAACAGATGTACAACCCACACCGATCAGTCGGATGGGAAAACAGCCTCAGGAGGACCCCTCAGTTAATGTCATCAAGAGTATTCTTAGGTATGAAACAGTAGTTAGTCCACCTACGATACATGTATTTTGTTTTCATCGGATAATTTCTGGTACAATTTCTTTTGATTTTAATCAATATGTTTGTATTTTGAGCATGATTCGAATGACATGTGTTATCAAATTTTATTTGAGTTTTCAATGAGCACCAGCACAATATATTTTACACACTTAGTTTTAGTTAACAAATACTAGTAATCATATAAATTTCTGATTAAATAGACAAAAGAAAAGGTAAGGATGTTGTTATTGAATAAATATGCATGCCAATCCATGCTCTATGGGAAAAAGACTGGAATTGTGGGTTTCTTTTTATACACACCCTGTTCATGTTAAGGTTTATTTCTTATTGTTGTATTGGAAAGCTTTTGCCTGTATATCTTGCCTGCTGGTTATTTTCTATTGCACTTGTACTCCCGATATTCAAATTCTTTCATTTTGAGTTCCAAACAATTTAGAAGAAAGGAATGTATCCATTACGTCATGAATTTTTTTTTTATTTTCTCGATGCATGTGATAATTAAACATACACAGTAATTGTTGAGACCTGGAAATATGATAGTGTGCTCTATTACATTCACAGGGCACAGAAGAGTAAGATGAGATTTGGTATGGATGCTGAACTGGATGGAGAATTGACGGGTATGACTGTAAATCTTTAGAAATATTGTATACAGTATATGAATACTGTATTAAACTAATGTTGATTGTTCCTTAACTCTGAATTTCATGTCCCCTGCTTCAGTTCAAAAGTAGTCTGTGCTGTGAAATGGATTATTTCTAGGTACAGTAAAGCCTGGTTACAACAAAGAAACAGGGATGGCTAATTGTACTTCCTTAGTAGTAGTATTTGATGTGTCTGATTGTTTTTTATATATATTTTGTCAACAGTGGTCTTAAAATTCACCTTGTTATAAACAGTTATTTGAAATAAGTATGTCTATTGTAACTGTTTTGTGTTATCACTCAATGTAATCTAGCAAGCGTTCTAAATCTAAAGTACATTATGTACATGTATAATACAAGGAAAACTGTGTTTTCTGATATTTTGTGCTGGATTAGACAGAATTACACAGTGTAAAGAACATGAAAAAAATGAGTCAAAATATACAGTGAAATGACGGATTACACAGGTTTCAGATTAGGCAGGTGTAATTGTAATTATACATGATGTGTGTTTTTGTAGGAGGACATCACCACGACTCCAGGGAGAAATTGAAGTCTTCCTTGTCTACTGCTACAACCTCGGAGAAATCGAAACAGACATCTAAAGGAAAGAGTTCTCACAGCACAGGTGGATCCGAGAACTCTCCTAAAAGGGTTCAATCTGGGTCAGTACATGTGCAGGGACTTTTTTGTTACAGTGACAAATGCTAGCATGTTCTTGCATTGTAATGAGATGACATGCATATAATGAAATTTATCAGAAAACTTATCATTAGACAAAACTACTCTGGTGCTATCATTCTCTGTATTGATTATTTTAGAAATATATTTATTTTCTCAAGCAAAGTTTTGCTCTTTCTTCTGCAAAAGCATATGTATTAGATATAAGTGTATCATATCTGCCAGTAATTGCACAGCTTGCCAAGTTTACAAACTCTGGTGAATGTGGACATTAATTCATATGTACTTTTAACTACTAGTGTTTACATTGTGTACAGTATCTGTCCGGGTGGGTACATGTTTGCAATTGAAGGTTAATATTTTAAAGATGAGAACAAGTTTGTTTTTTAAGCACTATTTTTAGACTTTATAGTAAACAATTAGCATCATTTCAAATGTGCTGCTATGTCTTGTACAGCATGGAGACCCCTCACACACCGTCATCAATGCCACGGTACAGTATTGTCTCCCTTGGAGTCCCTTTTGTGTTTGGTTGACACTTATCTTTCATTTCTATCATTTAGTACTTTCCTCTAATATCTTTGACATGGTTTATTTTGACAAGAGAATGAATAAGGATGGTGTTGCTATTTAAGAAAATGCTTTTCGTCAAGACTGGCTGCTTGTATTTTGAAGAGTGCTGCTTTTAAACAGTTATAATTTTTCCATATCATTTAATCAGAGAAAATGTTTGTAAATATCCATTTTGAACTGATGTACTATATGCTAATCTAATTTCATATATATATATATATATATATCCATGCTAAAAGTCAAAGGATTTCTTTTGTGAAAAAAAAAGTCAGAAAAAAACTCAGAGAGGGTTGTTGAAACCATAAAGCATGATTGATTTTGCCATATTCAGATTCTGAATACTTTTACAGTGATCACTTTCTTTCTTGAACAAAACACATCATTTTGAGTGCATGTTCTGCATGAACTTCACCAGAGCATTCATCATTATGGTTTCACTTGAATTAATCTTCCTTCAAACAATTTACAAATCTTTTATCAATCTTATGTGGAATATGGTTAAAAATTCCATGCTAAAAAAAAAAAATCATGCATGTTAGAAATCTTTAATAGGGAAATGGTTAATTTCAGTATTTAAGCCTGTAACAGTAACAAGTTATAAGATAACAAGTTACAAGTTATTGTAGCAGTAACAAGTTATATAACAGGGAGATGGAGATTAACAAGTCATTAGCAGTTATTGTGAATATCTTATAATTGGCAATTTTCAAAAGACAGTTTCTGGGATCTTGCCTTATCGGATGTGACATTTGAATTTTTCATCACTACATACACAAGTATATGAGAACTTTATATTTTCATGTAGAGGCAACTTCAGAAATTTGTTTGAAAATAAGTTCTTGTGAGAAAAATGATTTTACATTGTCCAGTAAAAGACATATAAACTTGTGTTAAATTAAATTGATGTGCATGTCACCCATTCTCAGTTAATTTGTGCAATTCACAATTCAATTAGTAGAAAATATGAAGTATTTCAAAACGATCTTTTTGTACTTTTGTAGCTAAAGGATTGCAGAAAAGAGAAATATTATGGACTTGAATCTTTTACTGTCAAACATAAGCACTCAAAATGAGCAATAAAGGACAAAAATAAAGAAATCATTATCAAATTTGTGTTGTTCAATATTTTACTGCATTTTAATGAAAGTAACATCCCTTTTTGATTTGAAGGGTGTAAGATTATTCATTGTGTTGCACAGCAACAATTTTTCAAACTTGAAAGACTCTTGTACACTGTATAGGAGTTACAGAAACTTTCAGTGTGCAGTCACTATGTTTTACAAGAGTCAACATACAGTAACGTACATTTTACCATCGGAAACTTCCATTCTTAATTTTAATTTCATTGAGTTTCATGATCCTACACATTTAAACTGAGAATTGGTGTAGCAATATGCATTAGACTAATGTTTTAATGATAGTTCAACTTACTCATACATCAGTTATATAGTATGTGACAAATATGATGTCATATAAAACGTCTGAAAATATATTGTGGGTGTGCTTCATTCATTATTTTACTCTGACTGATGCTTGTTACTCAGACTGAGGCGAAATAGCAAGTCCACCAAGTTTGACAGGAAGTACTTGGTGTTTGGTGAGAAGGAGGAGGAGGGAGAAGAGAGACATATTCTGGGGATCATTAAGAAAACCCTGAGAGAGGCCCTGGAAGGTCTCCTAACAAATGCTGAGGTAAAACTATTTTATCATGTACTGGAATGCCGCTCTTTTATTGGATGGAAGCATCTTTTGATTGCCAACTCATGTTGATTATTAGGTTTGTTACTGACTGTCTTCGGAAATAATTAACTTGATGAACCCTATATGTTTCTGTAGATGGCCAGTAACAAACTTGATACTGTGTCATTCTGTCAAGGACCTTATTTTGGATAATACAGAGTTTGTCTAAATCCAAGGGTTGCTACCCTTACTTAAACAGAACATTTTGCTGAACAGAACACTGTTCATGTAGCATTCTAATTTCTTACACATTCATTATGGCAAGTGCCCACCACATTGGCATCCATTATAAATGCTACTAACCGTCTATAGAAGTACAGCTGGATATCATGACAGGGTGACATTCTAATCCGAGGAAAAATATAAATATCTGTAGATACGCAGTAGAAAAAAATATCCAGTGTGCTGCAATATTGCAGATACCTGATATTTTTCTGTATTTTGGACATACATTTGTACTGTGGATTTTGTCTCATATGATTTGACTTTAAACAAAATAAGTGAATTTCGCGGGTTATTACTGACCATGTATGGCAATACATCACATATCAATATATATTATTGTAGACAACTCTGTAACTATCTTATCAATATTTCAAATTTTGACAACTGATATTATTCTTTCGTCAATGAGAGGAATTTTTATTGGATATGATTGAACTGCCATAGTTTCTATCGATATCACATGATATTGTGGTACACTGTACATGTTCGTTCTTCAATATTGAAACCTCAAAACTTACACAAAAGTTCTTTGAGGATTTATTTATATCATATTTCAAGCTCTGTTTTGTAAATCCTGACTCTTTCATTTAGATGTACTATAGAGCCAAGGGAAATCGCCTCGTGACTCGGCCCCAGGCCCTACAAGAGACGTTTGAGTCATGTGCTGATGTCATTGTACATAAGTTACAATCTTACTACACGCAGTCTGATGAATACCACAACCAGTGTCTGCAGGGTAAGCTACTGATATCCAATATAAATTATAGCATTCCTCTGTATAGATATAGATGAATACCACAACCAGTGGGCAGATAGTAAAGCTCTGATCTTTTGTATTAAATAACAGAGATATGCTGGATTTAAATCCGGTAGAGTAAATCAAAATTGAGCTCTTCAAAGCATGTGGATGCTCCTCAATTGACTTCTGTATGTATTTTGATTTTAAAATATTGAGAGGTTATGGAATGTGATTTTGGTTAGTTCTTTACTAAATGTCTCCTCTATGGTAGAGTGCAAATTAACATTGAGGAGATTTATTTTCATATATATACAGTCCAACCTTGTTATCTTGAACTCGATGGAGCCAAGAAAAAAATTTTAGATTTCCAAGGCTTTGAGATATGGACGTTAAAATACTTAAAGAATATGTTGTTGGGACTTTCATCTCACTTCAAGATTTCCGCGATATTCGACATATCATTGTTCAAGATATCCAGTGTTCGACATATTGTTGTTCAAGATATCAAAGTTCAACTGTATATACTAATCTTAACAGTATGGTTAACAAAAGATCAGTCAGTTGTGCTGCTTTAATATGTACTTGAAAATTTTTCACTGTGATTTCAACAGAGTTTAGAAGTCAGTTGTCTCATCTGGAGCGCTCTGTGGGGCATGTTCCCGGGCTCCTCATCACGGACATCCTAAAGGAAGAGCTCCAGAAATATACAGCAGAGAGAAAGAGGATGACTGAAGAGTTCTCCCACAAACTGGTGGAGCTGGAGCAGAGGCAACAGGAACACTCCCATCTCCTGCGCCCCACCCTGGGGCACCCCCACTCCGAGGAATCTCTAAAGGCTCTGCGTGAGAAGGAGGAGGAGAGACACAAGGATTATGTGTCTGCTGTAGAGAAACACACCAAAGATCTACAGGTCAGTACTTGTTGAGAAAAATTCTTTTGGACTCCTTTGTCTTTAGAATTTGTAACTTTCCAGTTATTATGAATCGGGACTTTCCAAATTAACACAACAATCAAGGTGATATGATTAGGCCTATGCATTTGTGCAAAACAAAACAACGGGGAACAATAAGTAATTTTAGTGTCAGTATGAGTATGATGTTAGATTTCACTCTGCAATGTTTGTATTTCAGAATTCAGCTGTATCCCATGCCCAAACCTTTTTAGACTCATTAGCGAGGACTGCGGAGCACCAGTTACTGCAGTACGATAATCTGATGGTTATTGATGATGTCATAAAAGGACGTAAGTCGGCCTACTGTGATGGAATCTGGGTGTTTTTTTTCTACTTCTTTACACCTTGTAAAAAAAAACCATTTTTCTGTAGTAAGCATGTGTCTCCTGTATTGCTAGTACTTAGAAAACTTTCACCCAATTCAGGTGTTGAACCTACAAAGTATCCAACCAGTGAACTGATCCGAAGAAGGAATGCCGGACTCCCACTGGAAGATGACGAAGATAAGGGGGCCCTACCACGGGGTAAAAATGCCTGGACAGGTGTGTAGCTATAGTGACCATCAAACAGAATAAAACAAAATGAAATATGAGAAAACAAAACAGTAATCTAAAACATATAATCAGTATAGATCTAAGATTTACGTTTGATGTAGGCATCCCTAATAATGAACTGGTGATTGGAGACTCTCCCAGTAAAGTTACAATGACAGCCTCTGTTACAACTGCCAAAACAACACTAGGTCATAGTGCTACTGTCACCGCCAGAGACATCGCCTACCAGGTAAGACTGATGTCCTTAAAATGGGATGCAGGTTACCTTAAGTTAGTCTTAGATACACATGCAGTAAATCTTCGTCATCATAGCATTGCCATCATAGTGATTACTGCATCTAATTAAGGTTCCATCACACTTCTACGTAAATATTACTGTACTGGGTGTACTGAAATTGACTCGGAGACATATCTTTGTTTATTCAGATAGAGCAAATAGGTGGTTTTTTTCTTTTTGAAACCTTTCAGTGAAATTTCATCTGAAATCAAATATTTTGAAATCAGTTTTTTGGACACATTCCATCTTTGTATCATCTAGACTAATGAAAAGACAATAGTTTTAAAATATACACATAAATACAGACTGCCTTTTTCTTAAAGTGTTTAATTTCAGTCAAAGATACTTTTGTGCTTCTTTATCATGAAAATTCAACGAACTTGCACACAAAATGACAATCAATTCTATGTACCTTAAGATTACTAGTAAGTCAGAGTAGATACACTTTATGCCGAGCTCAATAACCAATCACATCTCTCATGTCCCAAAAAAAGAAATGACATTTTCACAATTCACTTACTCTCATCTCATGGGAGATGAGAGTAAACAAATCAAACATAAGCTTGTGAAGATGAAGATATGATGGCAATTACTTTGTCATATAAATATATTTGAGCAATTTTAATCACATAGGTGCAGTTTTAATGATGCTCATGCCAAGCAAGTCAGTTTACTGAGCCCTTGATTGAATACTGCAGTATAATGGTGTTATGTTTTTAAACCCAATTGTAATTTATGAGTAAAGTCATGAACTTATATAATAGAAAGTGATGTTGTATATGTTGACCAGGATTATAAAGCAGAATTTGAGAAGACTTTGAAGTGGATAGATAGTGAGAAACAGAAACAGATGCAAGCAGAGCAGAGGTGGATGGATAGCTGGAATACGTCAGTGGAAAAAGTCAAACAGCTCTACTGATCCACCAGTGGGGATACACGTGTAAAAGTGAACAAATTGTGAATACCTGTGTCAAGGCGATATGTGTTGTAGCCATGATGACAGAAAGTGGTGGGAGTTTTCTCCCTTTACATTGAATTGTGATTTGTTTTATAGTCAATTGTTTTTTCTTTAATTGCACTTCTATGATTTATATGTGTATTTATATGAATGTGCTTTTAAGAGAGTCTATTTATATGTTTTAAGTGACCAACATTCTCCTTACACTTGCTATTAAAGCATCATCAGATACCCACGGCTGATCTCGTCTGATGAGTAGAAGACGAGATCAGCCGTGGGTATCCGACGATGGCTATTAAAGCAGTAACCGTCCATACAGTTGATTTGGTGTCAACATGAACTCTGTGATATGAATGTGATATATATATATATCATGTTCTTTTGATTGAGAAAATATAAGAATTAAAATATGATTTACTGGTTTTCTTTAATTGATTTGTCATATCAGGCCAACCGTGATAAATTTTAAATTTTTTGTTATGGTAGTAGTCAGATGGGTTAAATCACCAGATAGCTCAATTGGTAGAACACCTGACTAGAGATTCAGGGAGCCCGGGTTCAAATCCCGGTCTGGTACGTTGCATTTTCTCCTCTCCTGTTACATTTGGTGCCGTAGACCAGTCCCTGGAACTGACTGGTGAAAATGCCTGCCATGGGATAAGATCCTGGATTGATGTCTTCAAGGTGTGAAGCCATTTGAGGATGGAGGAATGTAGCAGTCATCCGGATTCAATCGTGGGAGCCAGATATAGCTCAATTGGTAGAGCACCTGTTAGAAATTCAGGGGCCCAAGTTCGAATCTCGTTCTGATCCATTGCATTTTCTCTCTTCCTGTTGCATTTGAGACCACCCCTGGACTTGCAGGTGAAAGTCTTGCCAGAGGCAAAAAAAATCTGGGTTATGACAATGTCTTCGAGGGCGAAGACCATTTAAGGAGGGAGGAATATAGCAGTTAGACTGGTTTAATCATCTGTGACCAAATACCTCAGTTGGTAGAGCACCTGACTAGAGATTTAGGGGGCCCAGGTTCGAATCCTGGTCTGGACCTTTGCATTTCCTCCCTGTTACAGTAAAGTTTTTAGTATGCAAGAAGGGTGAAAAAAAAATCATACAAAAATCTTTTAACACTTAGAGAAAATATCTTTTAAATGCGTTTACAAATTAACGAGCAAACAAAAATTGTTTTAAAAGTTGCTTTGTTGGATGCTAACCAAAAATCACGAAGGAAATATTTGTCAAAAGATATAGACCTATTATATCACACATCATAATGGCTGACCTCCCTTTGCAAAATGAATGAAAACATAAAAATCAGCAATACATGCATATTCCTTTTGAATTTGATTGCCTAGCTGGTTGGCTCAGTTGTAGTCTAGTCAATCTAGCAAATCACCTCAAAGTAATTGCAACAGAAACAAACTCGACGGAATTTAATAAACAAAAGCGTGATTAACAACATACAAAAAATCGGACAATGGGAAATATTTAAAATTTAGACTTAAATATTTTAGTAAACCATCGATATTTTGTGGTGTTTACGGCACGCCGTACACGTAAAGGGGAGTAACTTAACTGTGAAAGTCATCGGAATAAAGTTATACACAACGATCTAAAGTGCATGTAATAAAAAACGCGATTAAACAGCTTAACAGTTGTATTAAAAAGGTGATTTTTAAGACCTTCTATATACATACAATATTGCTCAGCATCTCATATTCTTTGCCGACTTCCATTCCCGGAGAACTTTCGCGAATAAAGCTTCAAAATATTTTGTTTGACCCTCTACTGAATTAATTTTAATTATAAAACACAATATTTACTTTAGAAGTTATGAATAATCAATTATAAATGAAATCTTAAAGAATTAGTGCCAATTTACAAGGGGGAATTACGGTTGTTAAAAAAGAAAGTATGGAAAGCCATTCGGGTTAAAAGTTTCAGTTATTTTGTATCTTCATCATTTGAGCAAGCGTTTTATATTAAAAACTTTTATAAAACTAAGTAAGTAAAGTATTTTTGCTTTTCTTTTTCAAATTCAGGTTTGGGGAGTCATTCATGGGTAATAATAATGATAATAAAACATTGATAATATAAATAATAAAAATCAATGTAAGTAAACACTTGCGCATAGTATCATGATTTGATGTAAAATCGAGTAGTTACTCTTTTTAATTAGTCTTGGGCTCACGACCTGCGGAACCATATCTCCTAGCAGCATGCGAACAGCGCGCTAGACCGCCCGGCCATCTATTCAAGACAACACTTGTTTTCGATGACGATGGAATTCTCGCCACGCTGGCACACGATACAGTTATTTATCGTAAATTTTAGAGGATCATACAAAATGCATATTGTGTTTGAAATGTCTATATATAAAGCACAGAAATAGCAACGAACTCTGAAATAAACATAACTGCCCTAAGGGACGAAATCAATGTCGGATGAAAATTTAAATTCAATTAGTTAGGGGGAGGGGAATAAAAACTCCCGCAAGTTTCTGTCATCCGACATCGATTACACTTTAGTGGAAAAAGGAAAAAGACAAGCGACTGTTGAATACCACATAATATTTAAAACATATTAATGAACATTTAATAGATTTAATGTACACTTTCATTTGTGAATAAACAGTAGAAAAGGTATACAGAGGTATACAGAGTGTTATTTATAATCGTACGTTTCTTTTCTTGTTATTCGATTAGTTTCAACATTTGTCATATTAAGTTTTAAAAGGGGGAGGGGGGGGGGGGTCTTGGTGAAAACTATGTGAACTTAGTTTTTTGTGAGACATTGAATTTTTGAGCTAATATAAGTGAAGAATATCGTTAAAACCAGACGTCTTTTTAGGAAACGAAGTTTGTCAATCCTTTCCCTTTCTACATGCATTCACAGGATGCGACACAACGTCAAGAATGTTCGGCATCGGAACAGGTCCTGTATAGTCAAAATGTAGACTAATCGCGAAAAAATTCTGTATATGATTAGTTTTTAAATGGAGACAGTTTACTGACAAACAAGTTGATGGTGAAGGGGTTTCAACTGTTTCGTTTAAAGTCAGCATTTCGCGAATTATATGGTCGTTATAACAATCTACTTTGCCAATACAACCTATCATTGGGTCAAATCTGTCTGACTTGTTTCATATAGATTGTTAGGCCGTTTTTGGCACAATGATATTGAATAAGGGTAACTCCGTTTGCCTTTTAAAATAAGATATAGAGCTCACGGCGGGTGTAACCGGTCAACAGGGGGTGCTTACTCCTTATAGCCCATAGACATCTGATCCCACTTCTGGTATATCCAGGGGTCCGTGTTTGCCCACCTCTCTATTTTGTATTGCTTATAGGAGTTACGAGATGGATCACTGTTCGTTATCTTCACCTTCCTATATGAGGATTTCATAGAGAAAAAGATATATTCTGGTGTCGATGTCATATCGACTTTGTACGATGGAATACCGTAGAGACACTTATAGGAGATTTGCTATGTGAAGAATTGTCTAACACAATATCATTTTTATAAGTTCAGTCATTGCCACTAACTACTAACTACAGCTGCAGAAAAGGAGCACTGCAAGAATTTTTTAAGTCATAGAGTGGACTAAAGAAATGATTAATTTGGATCCTTCGAATTGGGGCTTATCACTGCTTTCAGCAATTCTTGTATCCGTTAAAACTAAATTACAAGTCGCGCCAGATAAACTTTTGAACGTTTTTCGCTGTAAATGCAAGGCAAATTGTGACACTAGCCGTTGTGCTTGTAAAAACATGGACTGAACTGTACTGCAATTACTCAAATGATCACTTATATAATTATCAGGCACGTAGCAATAATGGCTCTACACCTTTTATCATTATATGCAAAGTTGATAAATTTTTACGTACAGAGTTCGATTTTTAGACAGATTGGTTGCTCTCCCTCCTCTTTTTTTTTTTTTTTTTTTAAAAATAGCATTGTCGTGAACTGTACACAGTGGAAGTGTAAAATTGAACTGAGAGAACAACCTTAGCCCCCACCCCCACCACCACCACCACCACACACACCATCAAGGATTTTTATAACTTTGGATTAAAATTTACTTGTCAATTTTCAGGCAATATTGTGAAATTATCTTCTCACCCTCCCCCCCCCCCTTTTTTTTTACGATGCTGCGTGCCTGATTCATTTTGCTTTTAATTCTATGTGTCCATTGTTTTTAAAATAGATTACTCCTGAAATTCTCGGTATTAATTGCACAATAATTTGGATAGAACTAAACATCAAATACGGCTATAACCCCCCCCCCCCCCCCCAAACTCTAGAACTTGACGAAGTGCACGTATTAAAGATTTCTTTATAAAATCGAAGAAACTGAACCTTGTTTCGTCATAGCTGTAGTACAAACTGTTAAAACTCAGCTTAATAACGAATTTGGTAACGTAAGCTTTACTATACACTGTTTGTTTTAAAATACTACATGTATTTATGTGAAACATAGGACCGGAATGGTAAGCGCGCCTCCAACTTCCGATGTAAGGGGAGTAACTGCAAAAATGTAGGTCATCTTTTACAGACCATTTTTGAAGGGGCACTTGTTTTGTGTTAACAGTTTATTTTAATGTATAAATCTTCATGTGGTAACTCATATATGCCTAATGGACAGGAAAAAGTATTTTCTTCCAAAATCCAGTTTTTAACGATTTTTGTTGGGAAATGAAGATTTCAGTCCAAAATTCGGCAAGGGAAAATAAATTTTGGTGCAGAAAAGTTTAGTTGTGCATTTGGACGTTTTATTCTTAAATTTATAAGATCAATGTCATCTCTTCTATAAAACAGTCATTTCCTATCATTTCCAATTTTTCACTATTTTTGTTTTAGAAAAAGGTAGGTTTTCCTACCTAAAATGGTATTTTTCATATATATTGCCAATAATCTATATATC
The DNA here is from genome assembly GCF_947568905.1 of Ostrea edulis. Taxonomy (NCBI): domain Eukaryota; kingdom Metazoa; phylum Mollusca; class Bivalvia; order Ostreida; family Ostreidae; genus Ostrea; species Ostrea edulis. Next base: position 30,343,603 of record NC_079165.1, on the reverse strand, counting down.
TTACTTGTTGAGCAGTTTTTAAAATAAATCCTAACTTCAATATTTTATTGGTAGACTCAAATGTATGACAAAATGTGGGTTTTCTTCTTAAAATTTCAATCTTTAACAATTATATTCAAAAAAGCAAGATTTTACCCAAAAATTACAGTCAAGGAAAGAATATATTCTGCTGTAAAAAAAATTAATCGAACATTTCCAGGTTGAAATTTGAGATATGAAACTTATTTTTACTGTATGTTACATAAAATGGACATTTTCTTCAATTTCCAGTTTTTAGCGATTTTCATGAAAAAACACATCCTTTTACCCCAAAATTCCAATTTTCCCATGGAAATACAAAAGCCGATTTTTAATATGTTGTTTGCATGTGTTTTCTTGCATGAATAATCAAAATTTCATTTCTGTTGCAATTAGTTTGAGGTTTTGCTCATTTTTGAGCTAGATTGACTAGACTATTGGTTAATGTGTCAACTGCTGATCTGTATAGTGTGAGTTTGAGTCTTGCAGGGATTTAAAAAAAAAAAAAAAATTAAATTACTTTCTACTAAAACTGCATTCTTTAGCTAAATAAGGTTGTGAAAGTTTACAATTTTCACACGTATCAACTCCTTCCAAATGAAATGACAATTTTTTTTATTCATTTGTAGATTACAGTGGCTTACTACTGCAATAGGGAAGTACACCACAATACAAGTTTCCCATGTTACTATAGTGATATTGCTCTGCGTTTACTGAGACTATCAGTACGCAGTTCTATCTTGCATTTATCTGCAACCATAATTGTCTAGGAGTAAACCTTGCAAAAGTGTGCCTCCCAAATTGCTAATCAATCAACTGTATGCTTTCAATGTGGAAAAAATTACTTAAAATGCATTTCAATACAGCAATTTCATTTCTAAAAAACAATCAGTAAACACCTTACACAGGTGATTTTGAGCCACAAAATTGGAATGTTTAAAAATACATCTATATTAAAAGAAATATACGACCTCAATCTACAATGAAATTGTGAACAAGGTAGAATCAATAAAACTATTTAATTGTGTTTAAATTAGAATAATTCAAAAAGAAATGAATGGTACATTTTACTACTGATATAAGCTGTATAGAAGTATAGTTTTTAGCTCACCTGAACCGAAGGTTCAAGTGAGCTTTTCTGATCACATTTTGTCCATCGTCCGTCTGTCTGTCCGTCCATCTGTAAACTTTTCACATTTTCGACTTCTTCTCCAGAACCACGGGGCCAATTTCAACCAAACTTGGCCAAAAGCATTCTTGGGTGAAGGGCTTTCAAGTTTGTTCAAATGAAGGGCCATGACCCTTTCAAAGGGGAGATAATCACAAAAATGCAAAAATAGGGTGGGGTCATTTAAAAATCTTCTCAAGAACCACTGGGCCAGAAGAGCTGAAATTTACCTGAAAGCTTCCTGACATATTGCAGATTCAAGTTTGTTCAAATCATGGCCCTTGGGGGTAGGATGGGGCCACAATAGGGGATCAAAGTTTTATATACAAATATATAGGGAAAAACTTTAAAAATCTTCTTCTCAAGAACCACTAAGCCAGAAAAGCTGAGATTTACATGAAAGCTTCCTGACATAATGCAGATTCAAGTTTGTTCAAATCATGGGCCCCTGGGATTGGATGGGGCCACCATAGGGGATCAAAGTTTTACATACAAATATATAGGAAAAATCTTCTTCTCAAGAACCACTGAGCTAGAAAAGCTGATATTTACATGAAAACTTTCTGACATAGTGTAGATTCAAGTTTGTTCAAATCATGGCCCCCGGGGGTAGGATGGGGCCACAAGGGGGGATCAATGTTTTACATACAGATATATAGGGAAAAACTTCTTCTCAAGAACCACTGAGCTAGAAAAGCTGATATTTACATGAAAACTTTCTGACATAGTGTAGATTCAAGTTTGTTCAAATCATGGCCCCCGGGGGTAGGATGGGGCTACAAGGGGGGGGATCAAAGTTTTACATATAAATATATAGGGAAAAACTTTAAAAATCTTCTTCTCAAGAACCACTAAGCCAGAAAAGCTGAGATTTACATGAAAGCTTCCTGACATAATGCAGATTCAAGTTTGTTCAAATCATGGGTCCCAGGGGTTGGAAGGGGCCACAATAGGGAATCAAAGTTTTACATACAAATACGTAGGAAAAATCTTCTCAAGAACCACTGAGCTAGAAAAGCTGATATTTACATGAAAACTTTCTGACATAGTGTAGATTCAAGTTTGTTCAAATCATGGCCCCCGGGGGTAGGATGGGGCTACAAGGAGGGATCAAAGTTTTACATACAAATATATAGGGAAAAACTTTAAAAATCTTCTTCTCAAGAACCACTAAGCCAGAAAAGCTGAGATTTACATGAAAGTTTCCTGACATAATGCAGATTCAAGTTTGTTCAAATCATGGGTCCCAGGGGTTGGATGGGACCACAATAGGGGATCAAAGTTTTACATACAAATATATAGGAAAAATCTTCTCAAAAACCACTAAGCTAGAAAAGCTGATTTTTACATGAAAACTTTCTGACATAGTGCAGATTCAAGTTTGTTCAAATCATGGCCCCCGGGAGTAGGATGGGGCCACAAGGGGGATCAAAGTTTTACATACAAATATATATGGAAAGTCTTCAGATATGGTCCAAGGTGACTCAGGTGAGTGATGTGGTCCATGGGCCTCTAGCTTGTATAACACTTGAACACAAACTTGAACATACTCGGCACCAAAAGGGATCAACATAAACAAGAAGCCCATGGGCCACATCGCTCACCTGAGTCACCTTGGCCCATATCTGAAGACTTTCCATATATATTTGCATGTAAAACCTTAGTCCCTAATATGGTCCAAACTACCCTTTGCAAACTTCAATCTACACTATGTCAGAAAGCTTTCATGTAAATGTCAACTTCTTTGGCCCAATGGTTCTTGAGAAGAAGATTTTTAAAGCTTTTTCCTATATTTGTATGTAAAACTTTGACCCCCCCCCCCCACTTGTGGCCCCATCCTACTCCCTGGGGGCCATGATTTGAACAAACTTGAATCTGCACTATGTCAGAAAGTTTTCTTGTAAATATCAGCTTTTCTGATTCAGTGGTTATTGAGAAAAAGATTTTAACTATATATTTGTATGTAAAACTTTGATCTCCCTTGTGGCCCCATCCAACCCCAGGGGCCATGATTTGAACAAACTTGAATCTACACTATGTCAGAAAGTTTTCATGTAAAAATCAGCTTTTCTAGCTCAGTGGTTCTTGAGAAGAAGATTTTTCCTGTATATTTGTATGTAAAACTTTAATCCCCTATTGTGGCCCCATCCAACCCCCGGGGCCCATGATTTGAACAAACTTGAATCTGCATTATGTCAGGAAGCTTTCATGTAAATCTCAGCTTTTCTGGCTTAGTGGTTCTTGAGAAGAAGATTTTTAAAGTTTTTCCCTATATATTTGTGTGTAAAACTTTGATCCCCTTTGGGGCCCCATCTTATCCCCGGGGGCCATGATTTGAACAAACTTAAATCTGCACTATGTCAGAAAGTTTTCATGTAAAACTCAGCTTTTCTGGCTCAGTGGTTCTTGAGAAGAAGATTTTTAAAGATTTTTCCTATATATTTGTATGTAAAACTTTGATCCCCTATTGTGGCCCCATCCTACCCCCGGGGGCCATGATTTGAACAAACTTGAATCTGCAATATGTCAGAAAGCTTTCAGGTAAATTTCAGCTCTTCTGGCCCAGTGGTTCTTGAGAAGAAGATTTTTAAATGACCCCACCCTATTTTTGCATTTTTGTGATTATCTCCCCTTTGAAAGGGACATGGCCCTTCATTTGAACAAACTTGAAAGCCCTTCACCCAAGGATGCTTTTGGCCATGTTTGGTTGAAATTGGCCCTGTGGTTCTGGAGAAGAAGTCGAAAATGTAAAAAGTTTAACAGACAGACGGACAGACAGACAGACAGACGACGGACAAAAAGCGATCAGAAAAGCTCACTTGAGCTTTCAGCTCAGGTGAGCTAAAAATACTGTTAGTATATATGTATAATATGCTTAAAGTAAACAAAATATAACATATTATACTAAATACTTGTGTATATAATAAATAAATATATAACAAGAGATGTTTGTAAAACATATATGCCCTCCCCCAGTGCAAAATTGAAATGGGTTTTATACATGCATCATTTAATTGATAGTAGTATCATCAATTCAAAATATTAAGCAGACAATATCTTCCTATGTCAGGAGTGGATTGACCAAGTGACCTAAAAATCAATAGGGGTCATCTACTCCTTATGCTGTACCAGTGTACCAAGTTTGGTATCAATCAAGCAGATACTTCTTAAAATATAGGGGACAATATTATTACTATGCCCAGTTTAACCCTTGACCTTTGACCATGTGACCTCAAAATCAATAGAGGTCATCTCCTGAAGATGTACCAGTGTATCAAGTTTGATGTCTGTCAAGCAAAGGGTTCTCAAGATACTGAGTGGACAGTATATTCCTATGTCCTGCAGTTTGACCTTGACCATGTGACCTCAAAATCAATAGGGATCATCTCCTGAAGATGTACCAGTGTACCAAGTTTGATGTCTGTCAAGCAAAGAGTTCTCAAAACATTGAGCGGATAGTATATTCCTTTGTCCAGTTTGACCCTAGATCTTTGACCATGTGACTTTAAAATCAAGAGGGCCCTGTCATCTTCTCCTGTCATGAAGTAAAAATTTGGTGCCAAAAGGTCTTGTAATAAGGAATACACATATAAATTTTAAATCATTAAAGCATTTAAAAGTTATTGCCAATGTTAAAGTTTTTCCAGACAAACAGAAATCGTCGCACGTCATGGCTGAAACATATGCTTCAGCCGTGGCTTGCAACAATGACAAACAGACAGACCAAAAACTATTCGGCCCCGAATCTCTGACTACAGGGGGCATGAAAATGTAGTATATATCAATCAAAAAAAAAATCTTGTTGAAATGACAAATTTTAAATGTCAATTAACAGTTTAACAAAACTGCTAATTCATAAATATGTAAAAATTAATTGTGGATATTGGGGAAAATCATGTAAAATAGACATGTAGTAGAAGAAATACCAGCATAAGAGTTATTGCCCTTGACAACATTTTTAAAATCATAGATAATTGATTATCTATGGAAAATATAAACTTGTTCAGTATCAATAGTTTACCAATTTTTTTTTTATTCTATCCAGTGAATACAATTCCTCTGAAAGATATATTTCTATCATGCACAAAGTTTAATTTAATAAAAATTTTCGAAAAACCTATGACATCACATGAGGATCAATCAAGCTTAAACATACTCATATATATATGCAAGAAATACAAGATTTGTTTGTGAAACATTTTAATGATGCCCAATAATTGCAGCAAAGTAATCATGGTACCCAAAGAAAGGCAGTGGCGTAGCTTCCATTGAGACAACCGAGGCAGCTGCCTCGGTAAAAAAAAAAAAAAACAACACCTTTTACGTTGTTAAAATGCCGATAGCCCCCCAGACCCCCTGCCTCGGTAATATTCGAACCCAAGCTACGCCTATGAAAGGTCTTGTCACAAAGAACACACTATATGGTTCCCTATTACTAACTATTTAAAAGTTATGGTTTAAATTAGATTAAAATTGTTCAGAAGTAGGCTAAACTCCCAGGTCAAGATCATGAGGTCAATAATTCTGGTAGTCTTAATTATGATACGCCATTCTCTGAATATGGAATCGTTACACTGAAACATTACAATAAATACATACTTCATCATATGTGAATTAGCATAGAATATCTCATGGCTTGTTCTATCAAGTGAATTTAATTGACTTTATTGGTAAAATATTTTAATATCATTTTGTTTAAGACAGAATCGAAATATAATTTTCAGCACGTACTTATCTCCTATAAAATCAGGGAATTTTATTCTTCCAACAGTGCTCGGGGAATACTTCTCCGAGATTAACAATTGTCAATAGTTGTCTGTCCTTGAAAAGAAAAGTCCGGAAATATTTCTTTCGAAGAACCGAGTTTGAATTATACTTTTCAAAATGGACGCCAAAGAATGTTTCCAGAAGGCCAACGAAGAATTTGTTAACGAAAACTTCGAAACGGCTCTTGAACTTTATTCTTCTGCGATTGAATTAGATGGAAATAATGCTGAATATTACAATAACAGAGCACAAGTCAAAATCAACCTAGGGAAATATGAGGAGGCGCTTAAAGATACTAACACCGCATGTGAACTAAATCCAAAGAGCAAGAAAGCGTACTTCAGGAAAGCTGTTGCATTATTTCACCTTGATAAGTATAAAGAAGCGTATACAACGTTTCAAGCAACAGCAATTCTTGATCCTGATGACAAGGCCGTAAAAACGTGGATGAGAAAATGTGAAGCCGAATTGGACATTTCAAGTAAGGATTCGGGGGATGATAAACCAGTTGAACCCGTGGTTGGTGTTTCTAAAGGAAAAGATGAAGAAATGACACCAAAGCAGGATCCAGCACCTCCAATATCAGCACCCAGTCAACCAAGTCCACCAATATCCACTGTACCCAAGGTAAAATACGACTGGTATCAAACCCAAACAACTGTCGTCATCAATGTGATGCTGAAAAACGTGAAAAAGGATGATTGTGGCATAAATATTCAACCGAAACTTGTAAGTGTGACTGTGAAATTACCAGGAGGAAGTGAATACAATTTAGAACTTAATTTGGCCCATGACATCATTCCAGAGAAATCCTTCAGCAAAGTCATGTCAACAAAAATTGAGATTAAACTTCGGAAATTTGAAGAGATGCAGTGGAAAAAATTAGAGGATGATGGAATGAAAGATAATGTAAAGCAGTTTAGGCCTGAGGGAGCAGATCTGGGGGTCAGTAAATACCCTACCTCCAGCCATTACACCAGAAACTGGGATAAGTTGGTGACTGATATCAAACAGGAAGAGAAAGATGAGAAACTGGATGGAGATGCTGCTCTGAATCAGCTGTTTCAGAAGATATATGCTGATGCCAATGAAGACACAAAGAAAGCCATGATGAAATCATTTTATGAATCAGGAGGAACAGTTCTCAGCACAAACTGGAAGGATGTTGGCAAAGAGAAAGTGGAGGTCAAACCACCCGATGGAATGGAATACAAAAAATGGGAAATGTGATAAACAACTTTGTTGAAATTTTATACAATTATGTAAATAAACTTTTTTATATAATAATCTTAATGAATATGTGAATTTTATTTTGTAAAACCCACTGATAAAAATTTTGTTTGCATCTTGTGAAGTTTTACTCAATAAAATATTGCAAGAGTATCAGATATAATTATTTGAGTGTAATTGATATGCAAAGGTCATAAATCGATTAGGCGCATATTCTATTTTGACTCCGTCCAGAAAATGGTAAATAATAAAAATACTTAGTACTTTGTAAACTATATATACAAATTAAATTGTTTGAAATTTGTTTGATATTTATTCTCTTCAAAATCACATCAGTGTTTGGCATCAACTCCGAATAGTTGATTTTGAGTCGAATTTAGCAATAAACACAGGAAGGGTGTCTGACAGCATTATAGGGATGCAGTATTTTGCAAATGCAGATACTGACTGCTTTAATTTTGACTATTTCACATAGATAATTTTGGACAGTAATCCTTAAAATGTGTTTGAATTGTGCTTTTCTGAATTATCTACATATACATTGCATTGTGAAAATAAGTTAAGTAGTATTGCTGTGTAAGAAAGTATTGGTGCTTAGTGTCATCAATATAATTTTACTGCTATAAAAAGCAATCAATATTGGGCAACTTATAATAGCATGGGAAAGCATTTTTGATGGCCAGAAAGTACCTTCAACAATGATTTTTTTTTTAGCAACTCCATTTTTGGCAGAAAGTAAGTTACCTTCATACCATAAAAAAAATCTGAAATGATAAATAAACAAGCATGTGTTGAGATTATAGCTTGCTGGACAGGTCTTCCTTGGATCACAAAATCTGAAGGATATCCACATAAATATACAGATTTATATAAATTATTTGAGTTTATGTTAATTTGGCTCCCCATAATGCACTTTATTCTCGTCTGTTACTTTTAAGCAACATTGTCTGTTTCATTCGATAGGAAAGCGGTGCAAATTCAGATTGAAAAGTGCAAAGCCTGTACAGAATGTATAGCTTTTTATCCCCACCCCAGGACATACTTTTTATATATTAGTTTTCATACTGTAATAAAATTGGTATTTGTTCGATTTAGGATCTGCCTTGAATAGATAAACTTGAATTGTTATTACTTATTAGAGAATTGTTAGAACAATTTTGAAAATCGCTTAAAAGTATATAAAAGATCGCTAGAGCAATTTAGAAAATAGTAAGGATTATTTCCATAAATGTACTTGAATTTTATAAATTGTTGGAACAATTTGATTTTAGTTTTTCTATTCTATATCCAAATGTTACAAATACACTCAAAAATCACAGGGGTTGCTTTCCGGATGGTGTATAATTGATTGTATGTCTCCATGCTATAGATATAATCAATGATTTAGAATATTGGGTGTTCTATTATATGTCTGTCTAATTATGATAATGAGAAGTATAACCCGCTATTAATTAAGAAGGCAATATGCTCCTCAGCTTTTGATCACAACGATTTTGATCACATGCTCTGTATGTAATTTTTTTTTTTACTGTCTGGTACTTATTGCATTGGTCCAAACATAAATATACATTTTAATATGATTTAAACCTATCCAGTTGAAAATTTGAAAGTCAATTCAAATTTTGAAAGGTTTTGGAAAGGATTACATTTTGTGGTGGGAGGATTGTGTAATCAAAAATCTCTAAATCTGCACGAATTGACCGTTTCTGTTTTATTCAAAATATCTTGAATATTCATACTTCTAGACGTATATTTCAACTCTGTAACATATGATACGAGTATGATGGACTTCGAACTATAATTTGAATGTTGTAAATCCGTTACTTTGGTTGATACACACACACACCCAACAAAATCCACCTACTCTCAAAAAAGTTTACATTAATTTGCCCATTTTGTACGAAAATTTAGTAGTTTGGCCTATAATTCAAGACCCCCACTTTTTAAACCTTCATCTTAAAAAATTTTGATGCAAGGTTTAGAACTTTTGTGCAATTTGAGGGGAAAAAAACTGCCAATATTCCTATAATTATGTTCTTTTGAATTTTGAGATGCTAAATTTTTTTTCTAATTTTAATTCTATAATGAATTTTTTTGTATCTTGAATACAAAAAGGTCATTGGTTATTTTCAATATACTAGCATTAAACCTTTTTAGCTCTTCTGAGCCGAAGGCTCAAAGAGCTAATCATGTGGCCATGTCTGGAGTGCCTTGTGCCTCAACTTTTTGAAAAAAGGGCTATATCTCAAGAACCCTTGGCCAATTTTTGTCAAATTTGTCACAGGGTATCCTTGGCCCAAGGGCTTTCATTTGTACTAAAACTAGAGTTGTGACCCTTTAACAAGGGGAGATAATTAGGAAAATGCAAACAAAAGTAGTGATTGCTAAAAAATCTTCTCAAGAACCACTGGGCAAATTATCACCAAACTTATGCATAAGGATGAGGATAGGTTGTAGATAAAAAAAAGTTCAAGTCATCATCCTGGGGCAAAGGGTGTGATCTCAAGGTCACTTCAAAGTTGACCTTAAATTTTGTTTTGTTAAAACTTTGATATTTTGCTTAGTATAAGGACTAGGATCATCAAATTTTGTAAGTTGATGCATCTTAGGACCTAATATCATGTTGTCTCAAAAGTAGGTCATGGTGACCTACTTTTTGAATTTCACAGGTAATTATTATTAAATGGATTTTGATGCATATCTTGGACACTTTTGAGCCTATGATCATCAAAAGTTGCCAGTTGATGGATCATGGGACCTTGAACTGCGTCATGTGAAAAGCATATCACCATGACCTACTTTCTGAATTTTATGGCTAATCATTTATGAATATATTTTAGGTTGTTATTTCAGATACCGAGAGGTTTAGAATCATCAAACCTTGTAAGTTGATGTGTCTAGAGGCCTCAAAACATATTTATTTTTTAAAAAGTAGGTCACAGTGACCTACTTTTTGAATTTTGCAGACATTCAGATTTCACATTTTCAATTTTAGATGCATATTTTGGACACTATGAAAGCTAGGATCATCAAACTTTGTCAGTCGATGCATCTTGAGTCTTCATAGTTTGTTGACCAAAAAGTAGGTCACCGTGACCTACTTTTGGAATTTGACGGCTATATTTTAATATTTCAAATACTATTTGACTTACAATTATCAAACTTTGTCAGTTGATGCATGTTGAGTCTTCAGAGTGTGTTGACTAAAAAGTAGGTCACCGTGACCAATTTTTGGATTTTGATGGCTATATTTGAATATTTCAGATACTATTTGACTTACAATCATCAAACTTTGTCAGTTGATGGGTCTTGAGTCTTCATAGTGTGTCGACCAAAAAGTAGGTCACTGTGACCTACTTTTGGAATTTGACGGCTATATTTGAATACTATTTGACTTGTCAGTTGATGCATCTTGAGTCTTCAGTGTGTCGACCAAAAGTAGGTCACCGTAACCTACTTTTGGACAGTTACATTTAAATTTTCAGGTACTATTTGACTTAACATCATCAAACTTTGTTAATTGATGAATCTTGGTTAGTGAGAATTTTTGCCTGTTCTACAATGTATCAGAAGAGCGATTCTACGCCCATGGGTCTCTTGTTACATCTACGTTTTGTTTGAAGACTTGAGTAGGTATTGAACTAATGCATTAATTGATTTATATTTCTTATGTTCAAAACTAGTGTTAACATTGTAATGCGAATAAATCGTAGGTACAGTAAATTTATAAAATCCAAATGGTAAAGCTTAACATTCTGGAGCTCAATAACAAACTCTATGACCCCATTTTTGTTTTTTAATTCCAAAAATCCTCACTCATGTATTTAATATAGTATTTTATTAATTATATATACATTAGGAAAACAGTTTTCATACTGTAATACATGACGATGGGGCAGCTACTATCAGTGGGTTTCTGATTTGCTTTTCATTGTCATATTTAGACAGATATGATAGAACATACAATATTTTGACTACATTTATTATATTCATTAAATTGCCTCTCCAAACTAATATATTGAATGTTGTTTTTGTTTTTTTTCAGTTGTTCATTTTATAGAAGAAACTTGTAGATTCGTGTAATCATTGTATTTTTGACCTGTTAATTATTATCTTGCATGACTTATTGTAATATTTTAGGAGAGGGACTTGTAAGTTGTTAGAACTTGGTTCCAATCCTTTTGATTTTATGGATAAAATGTGTTCAAAACAATATTTACAGCGGTCTGATTAAAATCAGACCCAACGATATGATAATGAGTATGGGGTCTGATTTTAATCAGACTGTATTTACAGGCACATGTCATCGTTTTTCAAAAAAAAAAAAAGAGGGGGCGGGGCAGCCGGAGAAGTTGGCAGTGGGTCAGTCACCCTAAATATTATATCTTTATTTGCATATGAGAATCACAGGTAATGTTCACTGGACCCAAAGAGGGGCCATCCTGATTCTACGTGCCTGATTCGGACACACCGTGTTTCATACTGTTAGGCCGTTCAATTCTGTACACACCGATTTTGACTACGGATTACTCTGTTTACCTCAGCGATCAATAGCGGGTGTGATCAGTCGACAATTGCTTACTCCTCTAGGCACCTGATCCCACCTCTGGTATATCCAGGGGACCGTGTTTGTCCAACTCTTGATTTTGTATTCCTTATAGGAGTTATGAGATCGATCACTGTTCGTTATCTTCACCTTTTCATGTATATTCTCTTTATAGAAGTGGACAGGTATAGGCTTTACCTGTCCACTCTTCTAGAATACGAGCCCGGGTGCTGTGTAAGTCGAAACGTTACTGAAAATTGAAAATTCTACGTCCAAGGGGAGGGGGGGGGGGACCGGGGTCCCTCTCGAATTTTGATAGGGAGCATTTACTCATTCCAGCCCACATTCCCTGATACATCTGGTATAATATTCAAATTTTTCTACTTTGGATAATGAACAAAAACTATCTTGGCTACTCAACCCAGAAGAGAAAACTATTCTTGATCTTGTGGGCAGATTTATCGGAGGCAAAGACAAATCGTGGTCTCTTGTTCAAAAAAATGTAAATGAAAGAAGAAGCAATAATTTCTTCCACTCTCAGAGAAATAAATCACAAAATCTTTTGATTTATTGAACTACTTTTATTGGGAGAACTTACATTTTTTCTAAAAACCCTTAAAACTTGCGTCATTTTATGATTTCACCTTATTTAAAATGTCAGAAAAAAGTAAGAATGACTACGTAGGAAACATATTTCAAGCCTTATAAATCTGGGGGGGGGGGAACAAAACAGGAGCTTCCGGTGGCTTTGCCCCCTGGGCACCACCAGAGCTTTGCCCTGGACCCACCCTTAAGGCGCCCCCACTCCCCCTGACTCACAATGGTGCCTCCCCTAACCGCAATTTCTGGATCCGCCCCTGTGTATGACATATTGTAATATGTGTGCTTAAATATGGTTATTGAAATATTCTATCGATTGGCATCTCTTCTGGACTCCAATCTAATTTGATTTTTTTAATTTACAAATCCAATTCTGAGCCCTATCGGGCATACAAGCTTAAGAAAAGAGGGGGGGGGGGGGGGTGACAATCTAAAGACCAAATACAGAAGAAAAAAATTAAGAGTATATATAGCAAATTAAGCTGTCCAGAAATACAGTATATGTATAACAATATTGTATTATACATAAATCTATGATATATAATGAACATTTGTAGAATAAGCATCTGAGTTATACCTGGTACATCTTGTCTCATTGTAGAATCTATGGTATACATTATTGTATAGAAACTTATACATTTTTTACCTCTTACATTGTATATTATTGTTTCTCACTTACAGGGGCGGGTCCAGGAATTGCAGTTACGGGGGGGGGGCACTTTATGAGGCAGTGGGTCCAGGGTAAAGCCCTGGTGGGGGCCTAGGGGGCGAAGCCCACGGAAGCTCCTGAATTTTACAGATTTTATAGGGCCTGAAATATGTTTCCTATTTAGTCATTTGTACTATATTTTATCATTTTTGATATGGTGAAATTAATAAAATGACGCAAATTTTAAAGTCTTTTCGAAAAAATGAAGTTCTCCCAATACTCAATAATTCAATTCAATTTTTTCAATTTATTTATTGATTAACCAAGCATGTTGGCATACAATCATGTTACACAATATGAGATATATAACGACAATAAACTAAATACTAACAGTTCATTTACATATATGTAAATACAAGTATGTATTTGACATGTACCTGTGATATTAGACTGTATGTATGCAATTTAGTATTACATAAATCAAATGTATATAATTAAAGCACTTCACCTTTGGTGCGCAATTCAAAACACTCGTGTAAAATTCACACAACCTTCTAGCATGAAAGGGTAATATTTCTTTCTTATATCTTTATACATGAAGCAGTCATATAAAATGAAAGCTGTTGTAATGCTTGCAATACTGGTGTGATCGAAGATGAAATTCATTTTCTATTTCAATGTAAATCGTATTCTAAGCTAAGAAACACCTACCTTAAAAACAGTTATAATATAACACAAAAAAATATTACTCTGGACAATGAAAGATACATGTTACAAATATATTTTAACACTGATATACATAAAGTCTTAAAAATTACTGTGAAATTTATTAAAGACTGTTTTGAATACAGATGTAAATTACTTGCAACTGCATAAAAATTATGTAAACATTATGTAATGATGTTCAATGGGCCTTTGCCAATTATTGTAATTGTGTTTGTGCCAATAAATATTTGTATTTGTATATAAAAAATGCAACTCATATTCAACAATAGTTTTACAAAACCATTCTTTTGGATAAAGTAATCCAAGAAAGCAAAAGATTTTGTTATTTATTTCTCCGGGAGTGGAAGAAATTATTGCTTCTTTTATCGTTTAGTACATTTGTCTAAACAAGATACCACCATTTATCTTAAATTTGAAAAATTTATGGGGGAACCCCCCCCCCCCCTTAAATACGCCACTGATTTTTAAAAAAATCCTTTGATACGCTCATCTACTATCGCTATTCATACGCTATATGTATAGCGATAGTAGATGAGTGGATCAAAGGATGTAATTTTAATTAGATTGTTTTAGACTCTGAATCAGAAATAAAGTATTCTGTATAGTATACTGTGCACAAAATTTTCGAATATGTATATGTACGTTTTAATAATACATGCTACTTTCGTTTTCAATTTAAGACGAACTTTGATCAGAGAAAGAGAAACTAAGAAAACTACAACATGTTGTCGGGTCGACTGGCAGTTGTAACAGGTAATTTTTCTCGCTTTATTCTAAACGCACAGTAGGAAAAGTTAATTCCCATGACCATGAACAGGTTAATTCATATCATGAAACAGAATACGTTGTACTGTTGGTCCCCTCCCCCTAGTTTCTGTGGAAACGAGGGGGTTATTTATATTCGGTCTTTCCTATCATCTATATAACTAAAATAATAAATTTAATTTCTTGATGTTCTTATGACGGGAAGTACCTATTGGTCATGACGTTATTTAAGAATTGAAATACAGGAGAACATGAACACTGCTATAAATGCTTTGTACGCCAGCATACTTCATAATGCGCGTTAACAAAGACCGAATATAAATAACCCCCTCGTTTCCACAGAAACTACCCTCCCCCATTCAATTGTGAATTACTATAGCTATAATCACCAAACATGCTGGTAATGCCTAATGGTAGGCCCAAAACAAATATCAGCGAGATTCGGCGTCAGTCCAAATATCCAGCCTGGACGAGATTTGTTGGTATACATCAAGTCAACATAAACAAAATGGACCACACGTTACATAACTAACAACACATATGATAAAATGAACTACAAACTAAAATGAATTAATTTCAAGATTTAAATTATTTGTGATTAGGCCTAGAAGTTGGCATAAATTTTATCAATATTGTACAATAGTAAATAAGTATATTAATACACCTGATTAATGAATAGTAGATTTATGTTCCTTATATATATTAATATAGATAGAATGTTCTATTCGTTCAAATGATAATGTCCTACGGACCCGGTTGAGGGCATGTCCCCGAGACCCAGGTCATTGTAACTACAGTGTAATATTGATATACATCTGATTCAGTTGTGAATCTATCAAGTATATAAATGTGTATTACTAGTAACACACATTATACTTTTGTTGGACAATATGATTGAAACCTGTTAAACATAAAGTGATTGACATGATATGCATGTAGTAGTTAATTATATTCAATATATTTTGACGTACATCGTTCACCTTGTTACTAATGTTAGCAGCACTAACAGAAATGAAATAATCATGAATGACTGATTTGTTAAACAATTAAAATCAGGGCTGTATTTGTTTGGTTTTGTGGAGAGCTACAAGATTCAAGAGTGATCCTAATTAGTTCAGAGGTCTCCAGTAGATCTCTAGTACTTCTCATCGAGCAAGTAGAGGTTGGAGATATACTGGTAATATCCTGGACCAGTTCTGGAGATGAGAAACAAATAGACCCAAAGTGTCTATAGCTTGGATAAATCACGGGATGGGAGTTAATTACAGCTGAGATTCCACTTGGTTGAATATTTGGACTGATCTCAGCTGAGATTAGCTGTAGAACCATGGCTCTCTGGGAAAATATTGAGACGTCAGATCTGTCTCAATCTTTTCTCAGAGAGCTACAGTTCTGCGGCTAAGCTGAAATTACACGGGGAACTCAAATATAGAGGATCAACTGTGACAACAGTGCCAATGTATGCCAAAATATAAATTTACCAGAATTGATAATTTTGCAGGTGCTGGGAGTGGAATTGGGCGTGCAGTATGCCGAATTTTTGCATCAGAGGGAGCCACAGTAATTGCTGCAGATATGAATGATAAGGGAATGGCAGAAACTATGTCCATGATCCAAGACACAGGTAGTATTATTCAGGTGTCAATTATTGGAATCAAATGTAAGAATTATCTGTTGCTCTTCTGCAGAATTGTGATTTGGGATGGGAGATTATGCAAGGACTCATCTTCGTTTTTACTTTTCAATAAACATGCATAGTCACAGATGAAACCCTATATGGCAAGAAACATCCACCTCTAAGTACTTCTAAATCTTCCTTTGAAGGTGATCATCAATCGTATCAATGTGATGTATCGAGTTCCGCCTCAATCACCGATCTGGTGGGTAAAATTAAGGAGAGATATTCATCAGCTCCACATGTAGCAGTGAACTCCGCAGGGATTACCAGAGACCGGACAATGATGAAACTAACAGAAGAAGATTTTGACAAAGTCATAGATGTCAATCTCAAGGTTAGTGAATGCAGTGAAACTTCTCTAAACCAGCCAGCTGGCGGGCTGAATGAAACAGCCGGATTAGAGGGGTGGTCGGTTTATTGAGAATTTAGCATTTAGTGATGGTTTATATAAGTTTTCATTAGATATTTCTTCTCCCTACCATGTTTTATTGATAAAACACTATCACTATCTTCCTAGATAATACAAATTTTGAAGAATTTAGTTTTGAATAATGACTTTAAGGTTTGGAATATCATTGGTGTAGTCATCCCCACACTGCTAATTAAGTAGATGCAATACACAAGGCAGGTACTGTTTTCTATAATCCTTCATCTAGGTCTAAAATTGCCATCATGAATAATTATCTGTGGACATCAATTAGGCTAAAAAAAATATATGTTGGTTTCCACTTTCCCTACCTACCCTAAAAATTTCTGCCGACCCTAACACATTTTTTTCCATTTTCACAGATTTTGCAAATGTCATCACTACAACAAGAGTATATTTATTGACTTATTTATCAAGTTATTTATTGTGCACTTATACTAGACAGATTCCAAAACATAGAAACAGTTTTTGTTTACAGTAAAGTGAAGAAATGTATTGATTCATCATATAAATTTTATTTGATTACTAAATAATCACTTTATTTTATGTACAGTAGAATACTAAATCATTAGAAAATTATTCAACCTATAAAATCAAAAAATGAAAAAAAAAAAAAAAAAAAATACCTACCTACCGACCCTTAAAAATTTTGAGGTGAAAGTGGAAACCAAGACATTTTTTTTTTGGCCTTAACTAGCTGGTAGCTATTATTTACCAGATGTATGAAGTTAATCCTTATCATTCCATCCCGTAATCCTGTTGAAATAGTCTATTTTTGATTTAAAAGATAACATAAAGGTTTCTTTATTGACCTTCCTCTTACCTAAACTCTGTTTATGTCTGTTGTCATCCTCACAATGTCAGGGGTCCTGAATCCACTAGTGGCCATTCCCACAGCCACAAGTGGACAAAGAACCCCTGACATTGTGCATTGTGAGGATGGTCTGTTGCTAATATGTAATTAAAAATTTGTGAAAAGTACAGCTGTGCTTATGAAAATGTAATTTGAATATTAGGAATATTTACCCTATTGAGATTACGAAAATTAATGTATCTTTAGATACTTAACACTCATGTATTTGTTCTTTATTCACTGCAGCTTATATCAATAAAAATGCATGGTGCAACAATATGGTGTTTGTTATATGCTATTCACTTATCATGCTTATTATCTGTTTAATAAAATTGTACAGGATATAGAATGGTCACCTTGACTCACAGGTAAATCACAGAAATCATTGAGGCCATTTGCATTTTCTCCTCCTCCCATGGGTAATTTTCACACTAGACCAGTTGTTCATACCTGGCTGGTCAGTAATTTTTATATAGATCTGGCTTGTTTTGATCACCTCTCTGGCGTTTTTTTTTTTTTTTTGGTCTTGAAAATGTGGCCAGTGTTATGAAGGGAAATTACACCTGTTTGTTACCTGACATTTTTTCAAAAGCGGTCGGTGTCCGATTTTCAGGGGTGGCCGGTTTTGTGAGAATTTATTTGTAAGAAAATGTTAAGATTTCTGCTGGGACTTTAAAAATCTGTTGATATTTAGAGAGGACCATTTTTCTGAGGGGCCAGTTTGGAAAAATTTCACTGTATTAGGAATGACATTAGATAAAACTTGGCATATTGTGTTTTAGAATTTGGATTACAAAGCATGTTATGCTCATCATATGGAACATACATAATATTCTATATGCATCTTTGAGTTAATCAGAGATACCATTACTTTCTGTTTACTTGCTATTTCATTTTAAACTTTGTGGTTTGTCCATGTTTTATTTTTTGCAAACTCTGGAGCAAACATGTGAGTATACTAAGTTGTGATTTATTTGTTCAAAAATTATTACCAGAATTGTCTTATTTTGTAGGGAACATGGTTGCTAAATAAAGCAATTGGAAAGGCAATGTTATCAGACAAAGTACCCGGCTCCATTGTGAACATATCAAGTCTTGTTGGGAAGGTAGAGATATGCTGTCCGACATTAAACTAAATTGTTAACTGTATACAGTAGTTGCAATATAAGTAGCTCCTCCATTACGCATTCCTACCTGGTAAGTGTTGCAACATAAGTAGCTCCTCCATTACGCATTCCTACCTGGTAAGTGTTGCAACATAAGTAGCTCCTCCATTACGCATTCCTACCTGGTAAGTGTTGCAACATAAGTAGCTCCTCCATTACGCATTCCTACCTGGTAAGTGTTGCAACATAAGTAGCTCCTCCATTACGCATTCCTACCTGGTAAGTGTTGCAACATAAGTAGCTCCTCCATTACGCATTACTAAATAGTAACTGTAGACAGTTGTAATATAAATATATAAGTAAGTCTGGCATTATAAACAGCTACCAGCAAGTTTTAACTGTGTACAAATGTACCATGAGTCTTACATGTACATTATACACTACTACACAGGGTTAGGAAACTCAATAGAATTACGAGCCAATCACAAGGCTGACTACACTCAAAAGTTGCCGTCATGTAAGGATCCAGGTTAGAATAGGTCCTCAGTACCCCTTGCTTGTCGTAAGAGGTGACTAAATGGGGCGGTCCTTCAGATGAGACCACAAAAACCGAGGCCCCATGTCACAGCAGGGAGGGAGCTTTATCGTGCCATACCTGCTGTGACATGGGGCCTCGGTTTTTGCGATATGGCACAATAAAGATCCCTTTCTGCTCAAAGTGCCGAGCATAAGCCTAAATTTTGCAGCCCTTCACCGGCATTGGTGACATCTCCATATGAGTGAAAAATTCTCAAGCGGAACGTTAAACTATATACAATCAAATGTTGCCAGCCCTGTTCAAAATCTGCCAGTCTTTTGTGATGGTTATCACTTATCATTTTACCTTAATGAATATACTAATAAAGCTTGTTTGTGACATTTGTTATGCACTGGCTGTTAAAATTAGCCAGAATGCTGGGCTATTGTATGAAATTTCGCCCCTGCCCACCTGAGAAGCAGACCGTCTTTGGTAGTTGGATGGGCTATAATTTCCAACCCTCTATCAAGTGTTAACTGTACTTTTGTAACAGATTTAGAAATAGTATATGTACATGAATATCAGTGATTTATTGTGTAATCATAAAAAGACAAAGAATATCAATGTACATGTAATGACACTCAAACTTTACAACATTAAGGAAATACATATTTTATATTCATGTCACTTCTGTTAGTAAATTAAATTTACCCAGTTTAAAAAAAATGTCCTATTAATTATTTGGGCAAAATGGACAAAATTAAAACTACAATGAAAATGTTCCAGTAAACAGTATAATTACAAATATGCTTTCATGAAATATTAGCACTATTTTGTGATTGCACCATACAATTTGTGGACTACTGTTACAATATATTGTGAATATTACCCAGTAGTAACTACACATACAATATTTTGAGTTGTAAACAGCGTTTTAATAAACAATGTTTTCTGCTGTAGCTCAGATTTGTTGTTCATTCAGACAGGAAACGTAGGACAAACCAATTATGCTGCCTCGAAGGCTGGAGTGATAGGTCTCACAAAGTCCATGGCCAAAGAAATGGGAAAGTAAGATTTCTTTTAAACTTATTACACAAAAATTGAATATGGCTGCTTCAACCAGTTACAGAAATAGATTGGTGTTTATGAGGTTAAATCCATGATTTAAAAACTTCAGGACTGCATTAACTGAGCACAAAGTTTAATTTTGTGTTGTGTGGTAGCTAAATCAACATCATGAATGTCAACAAATGTCTCCATCTATGAATGATAAAAGAAATCTGGAAAAACATTCTATTGACCTGAACATCACATACAGGGCAATATGTATTGTAATCTAGTGTAACAGGGAGGAAGGAATTGCTATAAATCATCTGGGGATTCAAAACTTTCCCCCAAAATACTATTCAGGTGCTCAACTGAGTTTTCTGACCACTGGCAAATACTGGCAATTAAATCCAGTTGACCGCCACACTCCTCTCTTCTCAATGTTTTCATCATTGAAGACATACAGCCTAGGATTTTTATGCCTTGAAAGACCTTTTGCCTGTTATTTTCAGGGGCTGATCTTTCACACTAAATGTAACAGGTTAAGAAAAAATGTAATGATCAAGACCTGGATTCAAACCTGCCCCTAAATCTTTTGTCAACTGAGCTATTTGGCCAATGGTGTTGGAACCTAGCTGACCACCTCTCTAAAGTTTTAAGTAGTGGAATTACAGTCAGAGTACCAATGCACTGTAATTATTTCAGTGTTATATACTCAGTGTTTTACTTTCACTGCATGTGAATGATTTATGATTACATTTCAAGTGTGTATATTGACATGATTTGCTGGATCTATTGATAGGTTTAACATCAGAGTAAATGCTGTGTTGCCAGGATTTATCGAGACACCTATGACTGAAGTAGTGCCAGAAAATTTAATGCAAATGACCAAGCTCTTGATTCCATTGGGGCGCCTTGGCAATCCAGAAGGTAAATAATTTGCTTCAGTCCAAATGAACTTGTTCTTGCCAAATTCATGATCAAATACTGCTCAGTCTTGGACAATTATTTAGACTAAGTATGTAAACAAAATTTTGATTTATCAACAAGGCAGGTGATTAACTTTAGCCTTCATACTGTTGTACCAGATAGGTATGAATGGTACAATAGCATGAAACTACCCTAATTTCAAATACATGTTCTAAGTTTAATGATGGAATTTCTTTTGTAGAAATTGCAAATACCTGTGCCTTTTTAGCTTCAGAGAAGAGTAGCTACATTACAGGTGCTACAATCGAAGTTACAGGTATGAAAATATTAATCGCATGTCTGCAGTCAAAGTTACAGTTATGAATTGAAAGCATTAAACACATGTGTACAATCAAAGGTACAGGTAATATGAAAATATCAAAGACGTGTGGTGGTCAGACAGGTTTGATCGCCAGTGGCCAGATACCTCATTTGGTAGAGCACCTGACTGGAGATTCAGGGGGCCCTGGTTTGAATCCCAGTCTGGTACGTTGCATTTTTTCCCTTCCTGTTACATATGGTGCCGTAGCTGCAATAATGTAGTCCTTTCCGATTTTTTTTTTTTGGGGAGAGTATCCTGAAAACGTTAGAATAAAAAAAAATCGGATAGGGCTACATTATTGCAGCTAATGGTGACATAGACTAGATGCCTGCCAGGGAATAAAGATCATGGGTTGAATGTGGCAGTGAGATAGGTTCCATTGCTGGTGGCCAGTTGGCTTTGTTGGTAGAGTACTTGAATAGAAATTTAGAAGGCCTGGGTTCAAATCCTGGTCTGTTCCGTTGCATTTTTATACCCCATGCAAGGAAGTTGCGGAGGGTATAATGTTTTTGACCCATCCGTCAGTCCCTTTCTTGTCAGCGCAACTCCTTTGAGACCGCTCATCAGCATTTTGTGAAACTTTGTAGTTAATAAGGACACGTACTGTGTAGATGTGCATATTCCCAGGAAATTCTGATTCAATAATTTTTCTGGGAGTTATGCCCCTTTTGAACGTAGAATTTCGAGCCCATCTTAGATCTGTCGTGTTTTTGCAGTAATGCATAGCATAGCATTACCATTCATTATGTGAGGCATTGTTAAGCAATGTTGGAGAATAAGGTATGTGATCCTGAGTTGATGTCTTTGAGGTTTGAAGACATTTAGGAGGGAGAAATGTGGTGGTCCGACGGGTTTGATCACCCGTGGCCAGATAGCTCAGTTGGTAGAGCACCTGACTGAAAATTCACGGGGCTCGGGTTCGAATCCTGGTTTGGTCAATTGCAATTTCTCCCTTCCTGTTACACATGCTTACGATCAAATTATAAGTAGGAAACATTATATACATATCTACATTCAAAGTTGCAGGTATGAATTGAAAATATAAAACACATGTTTACAAATAAAGTTACAGGTATGAATTGAAAGCACAGGTATGAATTCTATACGTTAAACACATATCTACAATTGAAGTTGCAGTTACAGGAATTGATTGAAAACATTAAGCACATGTCTACCAATCTTTCTGCCATTACCTGCTGTGTACATGTACATAGTCTTCTGATAATGTATCCGTTTATCTTATGTAATGTTTTATTTTTTTTTCTATAGGTGGACTCTTCATGTAATCGGGAACATGACTTTGTCTGTGATATGAGATTTGACATGAAAAAAAATTCTAGATACAAGTACATTTTTACATTTTATCAAAATCAACATTTGAGATGTGACTGTGTGCAGTCTTTGTTGAGTCTTGTACTAACAAATGTGATACTATTAGAGCTGGGGATGGTCCTGGACTGACAAATGTGATACTATTAGAGCTGGGGATGGTCCTGGACTGGAATGGTGCTGAATGATGATGGAATCCTTATTTCTGCCAGGAACTTTATGGAAGAGTAGGGATCTGTATTCTTCTTGGCAGATTTCTTTGTAACTGTGAAGGAAGAACCCAAGAGCTATGTATAAACTATTAAAGAGCATTCAAAATCAGGAATATTCAACAACAGATTTTGGACTAAAACTGCAGATCATGGACACAGTTACTGATAGAAGTACAAAATCGCGATGTGGTTTTAGTTGTTTGCTATGCTGTGGAATGTTGATGATAGTCCAGTCCATGCACAACATTGTGTCAGTTGATTACATATTATGAAAATGGTGCACTTGTGTCGGTGACATATTCAGATGAACTCAAACTTCTATCAGAAAAGTATTTTGACACATTCAGTAGTCATAAGGTCCATTGTAATATTCCTGCCATCAGAGATCTCAGAAAAGTTCAGTATAAAGCAACACGCCTGAAGAATATATGCATTCATTTGAAATTCCGATAACATTTGTACATGTGTTAGAGAATACGTGCATATTTTTGTGGTTAAACTACAATAATCAGATGATAAATTATTAGAATATTTCAGTTAATTTTGTTTATTTTGTGAGTTAAGTAGTAGTAGTGTATAGAAGAACAGACAAACATCATGTCTGTTTCAAATACAGTTTCAACCTAATCAAAAACAGACATTTTAGATCTGTGCTGTAAACTCTTACGCAGAGCTTAGTGGATCTGAGAAGTCTGATTTTGATTAGATTTTGTCCTTGTAACGCCTCTAGCTGTGGGTAATTCACATATGATAGAAGCTTTGAATTGGCACTGAATGTTATGGGCAGTGGAAGGGGCAAAAATAGTATAAAACAAAATAGATGTTAAAGTTCGATTTAAAAATTGATGATGTAAAAATGTGAATCATAAATCATGCAAATAAGACATGAAAAACTAAAATGTATAAAAGTTATGCAAATTCTTTAACTGAAACATACAGTCAAAATATTTACCTTACAGGCACCACAGAATGCTACTCTTTTGATGTTTCTTTAATGGATATGCAGTGAATTTGTTTTGCAGAGAAGCTCATGTAAGAATCATGATTGCAATGAAGAAAAATAATTACTTGATTTATCCAAAAAAAAAGGGGGGGGGGGGTGATGAAGTTTTATTTTTTTCTAATGGTAGTATTTTACGTAGTATTCATGATACTAGGAATGTACTGTATAATGGGACACTGCAGCATTCATTTTCGCCCATTTCATCTGCCAGGAATCCTCTGTATTGATTAGCTCTGGTTCATTTTAAAATGAAACAAATTCATTTTACAACACATAAGGGTGAAAATTACATGGGGATGAAAATTTCCCATTATACAACATTCCATAGGTTTCACCACTGTTTCTCAGGCATTCATAAACAATACCGAACATTATATGTAACCTTTTTATCCATAAATCACTTGCACATGATTTTTACATTGGCTACTGCTGAAAGATAGTTTATTGTACCGCTCATTACTGTTGGGTTTATTGTAAGTCTGAGACCTAAATTCATATATTAAATATAATTCAAGGCTCAACACTAACTCATTTAGCTCAACTGAGCTGAAACCTCAATTTTCTGATTGGTTTGTTCAACCACTAAGCAAATTTCAAATAAACTTGCCACAAAGAATCCTTAGGTTAAGGGAATTCAAGTTTATTAAAGTAAATGGTCATTCCTTCTTCCAACAGGGGAGTGCAAATAGGGTAGGATAATTAAAAATCTTGTGAACCACTGAACCAGAAAATCCAAAACTGAAAGTTTCATTATATTAGGAATATTCAAGTTTGTTTAAACCAGTGAGTTTTGAGGCGAGGATGCAAGGTGCCACAAGAGAGGTTCAAAGTTATACATAGTTGTAAATAAAGACTTTTTAAAAACAATCTTTTCAAAACACCATAAGGAATATAATCAAATTTATTTGCACATCATCATTATGTAAATATTTCCATTTCCATTGTTTTTACCATTGATATTGTTACAAATTGTGTAGCATTTGTAAACAATGTGTGTATAATATGCTTCATTAGTACGCCAGCATGAAGCATAGCAGTTTATATTCTCACGTATTTTCAAAAAGGAAATTTATTCCTTAAATAAATGTAGATTCAAATTTCTTTATACCATGACTCCTGATTTTGGGTAAAGTCATATGAATATTGATTAATTAGTGTTCTTTTTTTTTTTATATAGATATATCAATCCGATTGAAATCAGATCCTTTGATCTGCTCATATACGGTAGATCACTGTGTAGCAATCTACATGAGCAGATCAAAGGATCTGATTTTAATCAGACCAATAGTGGTATATATAAAATTCTTCCATAAGAGCCACAAGCTAGGACACATTTATGTTATATTTAAAATATGCAGGCTTCATCATTTATTTTTCATCAAGGTAGTTAATTCCATAATCCTTGGGATTAGGGCAAGGCCAAATGCAGGGTTTAAAGTTTTACATAGGAATATTTTGGGAAGATGTTCTCAAGAACAAGGTTACAAATGTCAAATTTGTATGTATATAGCCATCCCTATGCAAGTCAGGTTCAATTTTAATCGTACCATGACTCCTGAAGCTAAGATGAGGTCACAAAAGGAGTTCAAAGTTTGATATAAAATCTATATATAGCAAGACTGACCTTGGGTTGAAGATGAGAGGGCATAATACGCAACTTCCGAGATATCAGCTCTTCTGTGATGGAGGTACGTTCAGTGTTCTGTTGAACGCTTGGGTGGGTACAAGATGAATACATATATACTATAGGCTAACTATGTAAATACGGATAAAAGTAATGAAAGTGTAAATTTTGTTTATATCAGCCGTTGGTATACATTTAACTGACCATATCAAGAACAATGTTTGAATTAGGCCATTAAATTGAATATGAAATTATTTTTTATTTCCTCCTCTGCATGAGTGATATTCTAATCAAAGAAAAATTGTGATTATTGATTTTTGTTTGAGCTATTTTATTATCAAATATTAATAAACTTACTAATATTGTGTGTCCCTGCAGTTTGGGTGGTTGCATGATATCCGATATACGGCCTTTATGCAATATTTGAAGGCAGCGATAAGCATTTGTACCCACCGCATGTGGACAATAGTATGCTTTGTGTCTCACTGTGCGTAAGAGTTCCACAAAGGGAAAGAACTATTGGGCAACTCGGAAGTTGCGTATTAGGATTTAATGTTTTACATGAGAAATTTGCAATAGGTGAGGTGATGTGGCCCATGGGCCTACTCTGTTTAGCCTGTCATAGCCTTGAGCATGGGGAACAAATATCGAATTGGTTTTGATAGCCCAGCTGGTCGAGTATCACAGCAAAGGAGGTGCAGCAGACAAGCTCCATTTGGCTCCCTCCTACAGGTGAGAGTTTGAGGGACCTTTCCTGTAAAAATGCAGGTTTAAACCTAAAAGTTGTAACCATGACAAACAGTTACAGGTAATATTTTTATGCCCCACTTAAAAGTGGGGCATATTGGTTTGCACCTGTCAGTCATTCAGTTTGTTGGTTGCTTAGTGTTGTCCACTCAATATCTTAGAACCCTTTGCTTGATAGCTGACATCAACCTTGCTATTCTGATCCCCCACCCCCTTAAGAGTGAATGACCTGTTTTGATTTCGAGATCACAAGGTCAAGGGTCAATCTACTTTGGACATAAGAAGATAATATCTGATCAACATCTTGAGAAGCCTTTGCTCGACAAACATGCTGATTACACTGATTCACACTAAGAAGTAGGTGTTAATTCCCTATTGATTTTGAGGTCAAAAGGTCAAGGGTGTAACTGGATATTGCAAGATATTGTCTGCTCAATATCTTGAGACTCCTTTGCTTGACTGACATCAAACTTGGTACACTGGTTATACCCCCTGCAACAAGTTATGGGGGGGGGGGGGGGTATACTGGAATCGGGTTGTCTGTCTGTCCGTCCGTCCGTCTGTAGACGCAATGGTTTCCGGGCTCTAAAGCATTATCCTTTCCACCTACCGTCACCATATCATATATATGGACTACCCATGGGATGAAGATGTTCCCTATTGATTTTGGGGTCAAAAGGTCAAAGGTCAAGGGCACTGGACATCTAAGTAGCAATATGGATTCCGGGCTTTAAAGCGTTATCCTTTCCACCTACAGTCACCATATCATACATATGGACTACCCATGGGATGAAGATATTCCCTATCGATTTTGGGGTCAAAAGGTCAAAGGTCAAGCACACTGGACATCGAAGTAGCAATATGGTTTCCGGGCTCTAAAGCATTATCCTTTCCACCTACAGTCACCATATCATACATATGGACTACCCATGGGATGAAGATGTTCCCTATCGATTTTGTGGTCAAAAGGTCAAAGGTCACGTGCACTGGACATCGAAGTAGCAATATGGTTTCCATTTAAATTCTTTAACGGCTTTTTTCATCGCATGGAGATGCTGTGTTCCTAGATACCTTTTGGATCATAATACTGAAGTTTTACCTATTACCAACACCCTTTGGGAGATTGGGGTAAGCGGGGGGTATTCTTTGTGAGCATTGCTCACAGTACCTCTTGTATTGAACTATCTGTTATATTGAAGTTAAAATAAGTCCCTCAGCAGCAATATTTGTGTAGTTCAGCATTGGTTATATTGAACTTTGGATATAATGAACAATTTAGGTCGGTCCCCTGGATTTCATTCTACCTGTCACAGTGAGTAGGTGACTTCTACTGATTTGAGGTCACAAGTTCAAGGAAGATATTGTCTGTTCAATATCTTCAGAACCCTTAGCTTGACAGACATTAGACTTGGTATACTGGCTCTACCTAAGGGTTAGATGATCCCCTATTGATTCTGAGGTCATATGTCAAAGGTAAGGGGTCAAACTACTCTGGACATAAGAAAATATTGTCTGACAGACATCAAATTTAACTTGGCATGGTGGGAAAAAAAGCGGGTTGGTACACTTATTTTACATTTATTGTCAAAATAAATATGATGTGAAGAGTAATTTTTGAAAATGATGATCTCCATTCTCTTTCCTAGTTGTTGATCTATTCTACCATCAAATTAGTACATATTACTAGTTTTATTTACACTGCAATTTTATTTTGCTGTTTTCAAAGTAGGACCACAGCAAAGGTTAGATATGTCTTTACAATGTCTCCTGCAATATGTATTCTGTAGGGGTATATCGTCAATATATACACCGGCACGGTCCTAGTGAGTAGAACAACACAGTGCATAATACCCACACTGTACTGCATTGACTAAACCTATATGTGGACACTTTCCTGAGATATCAGTGAATGAAACTGAGATTGAATGTTGTTCACAGAACAAGAAAATAACCATGACCAAAATCAAAGCTGCATACAGTGTTTAACAATTTTTTTATGTGCCTGTGCTCTGACATAGTGATAAACATATCAGTAGTTCATGCCATGATTAGTGAATGTAAACAAAAACAAAATCTACTGTAAGAAATTATTATTACATTAAATGCTTTATTGAGTGAAATATAACTGTACATATTTACAACTTGGACATATTTGACATTTGTAACAACAAGTCTTTTCATGATAGAATATGTCAATTGCATTTTGATACAATATAAAAATCACTAATTCTCTGTTGCAGTTGTTATTATGTAACAGAGGGAATCTTCTCCATTTTAAAACAATGAATACTTACTTGATTTACATATATTGGGGAAAAACAAATAATCTTGAGCTGTTATCAAACCTTAAGCATCCTGAACAATTCATCATTGTGTGGAATACACAATCAAATATCACAGACAAAAAGCATGTTGAATATATTAAATCATGAACTTCATAATCTGAAAATATCAATGAAATTCATTGGATTTTAAGCATGCACTAGACACCAACTGTTTTGTGTCTTTGAGAAAATTTTACAACATCCATGTGAATCCCTGCCACATGTGACTAACATGCAGTGATTATAGTTTCACATTAAAAAACTTTACTGGTCACTTGTTTAGAAGTTTGTATGGGACCCAGGGGTACTCCTGGTGACCTAATTCGATCTGTTGTCATGGCAATGACTGCCTCCTGAGTACCAACAGGAGCTTTATTGAGAAGCTGATCAGCGTAAAATAATGCCTGTAAAATAGAATACATGTATTTGATTATTTGAATTACAATACACAATACTGAACCTCTACTCTTTTTATTAGCTCACCTGAGCCAAATGCTCAAGAGAGCTTTGCTGATAAAAATTTGTCATTGTCTGTCAGCGATGTAAACTTTTCACATTTTCATCTTCTCCAGAACCACTGGTTTAATTTCAACCAAACTTGGCACAAAGCATCCTTAGGTGAAAGGCTTTCAAGTTTGTTTAAATGACGGGCCATGCCCCCTTTAAAGGGGAGATAAATGCAAAAATAGGGTGGGGTCATTTAAAAATCTTGTTCTCAAGAACCACTGGACCAGGAAAGTAGAAATTTACATGAAAGCATCCTGACATTGTGCAAATTCAAGTTTGTTAAAATCATGGCCCCCAGGGGTAGGATGCGGCCACAATAGGGGATCAAAGTTTTATATACAAATATATAGGGAAAATCATTAATAATCTTCTGAAGAATCACTGGGCCAGAAAAGTTTACATTTACATGAAAGCTTCCTGACATAGTGCAGATTCAAGTTTGTTAAAATCAAGGCCCCTAGGGATAGGGTGATGCCACAATAAGGGATCAAAGTTTTACATACTAATATATTGAGAAAATCTTTAAAAATCCTCTTTTTAAGAACCATTGGGCCAAAGAAGTTTACATGAGAGCTTCCTGACATAATGCAGATTAAAGTTTGTAAATCATGGCCCCTGAGGTTTGGGCCACAATAGGGACCAAAGTCTTACATGTGAATATATAGGGAAAATCTTTAGATATGGGCCATGGTGACTCAGGTGAGCAATGTGGCCCATGGAAGGGGGGGGGGGGGGGGGGCATGGCATAAACATAACTGATAGACCTGAATAGTAAACTGTGAATAGAGCACATGGAAGGATGAGCAAAACAGTGTTGTATATTTGTACTTTAGACATTCAAGGAATCGAGGCAAGTTCTAATACCATTGGATAACATGCACTAGTATCAAGACTAAGCATTTGTAGTAAAAATTAATAATCAAGAATATGACCTACCTTGGGGGCACTAACAGTTTGAACAGCTACAGACTTGGTCAGTACTTTACGAAGGCCACCCAGCCTAGTGGTGGCAGACAGGACCCTCATTTTGTCTACACTGGTTGGAATGTGGTTCTTTGGTCGAGGAATCAAACCAAGATCCCCAAGTTGATAATGGGGATGTGTGCCTCCACTCTTAGCCACAGGAGACATTGGAAGCATTCTGCAAATAAGGGGGATAACTCTACATTATAACAATTCCATTTAATTCATCATCATATAGGATGCAGTTAAAAACAATATTAACTGCAATTTAACAATAATTAACATTAAAAAAGAATTAAATGTAAATACTAGTACATATACATTGAAGATCCAGTATAATTCAACGATAATTCACATAAAAAAAAAATAAATGTAAATACATATACATTGTAGATACAGTTATTTTGCATTGATGCTGTAAACCAATTTTTTAATGAGTGTAAATTTGACAAATTTGAGGTAAAGGTACATGTATGTCAATACTTTTTCTACTCCATGTATCTACATATAAAAGGGCATAAACAGTGATGATCATTTTGATGATTTGCAACCTCTTGCCAAAATGGACCAAAATCAGCACCCTCTCCCAAGAAAAAAAACCCTCTTAACTGTTTGTTTTCATTTCTAAAACTGATGCACAATCTAAAAGTGTTCATACTATTTAATCAAAATACTTATACATGTACACTTTAATTGATAAAATAGGTGGAATTTTATAAAGAATACCTCAAAAAAGAAGAGATATGACGACCCACCCACCCCACACTCACCCCCTCTTGATCCCTTGTCTTGATCCAGGCATTTCACTGGCACTCTTCTGTGGCATTTCATATCTTCCAAAGTCCTCTGGTTGAGGACCAATGCCAATGGCAGCAGCACTGTTTAGTAAGATGAGTAAATTTTCCAACATGTTGTCTTTCTTCTCAATATCATTGTAGCCATCTTCTGACTCAGTTTCATCTGACTTCTAAAAACAATAAATTATAGACATTTTGTTTTTTACTGATTAATGTCCCAGCTTTATTTTTGGGTAATTTCAATTTCATATATTTACCGAATTTAACAAAAGCTTATGTATGATACTGGTATTTCTTCAAATAACTCTCTGATCTTTGGATGCAAAGACTTGCTTTTAGAATGTTAAACATATATACCTTAAGCATTAATTTGATAGCTTCTCCTGCATCATATAAAATTCTATCAACTTTCCCTTTGTTCTTTTTCTCGGTGATGTAGTTTGTGTTAGCATCTTTCAAACTATCCTCTAACTGTTCATTTTCTTTTGCAAGATTCTGGATTTCCTCTCTGAATTCAAAAGTTCATAGCATTATGAATCATTACTTTCATAATTTGTCAAATCAATCTGGAATTTAAACAGAAAAATTTCTTGCAGAAAGGGTTTGCCTACCTTTGTGATTCTACTTGCTGTTTGAGAAAATCAATTTCCGCATCCAGCTCCTGGTATTCCTGCTCCCGGGAGTCAAACTCAGCAATAAGAGCCTCCTGGTTTCTACATTTATCTGTCAGCATCTTGATCAACTGCAGAATTTATGTTTTACACAGTATGAGTTTATATACATTTATCCAATGTCAATCCATAGATTCTTTTTGAAAAAATTTGTAATTCATTATTTACAGGTCTGGGCATCATAGTACCTTTTTAAAAAATTTCTTTGCAAAAGTTTCTGGTAGGAAATTCAATATTTAAAAAGATCACTACACATTTTGATAAACTAATACCAGTACAGTGTTCTGAATTTGCATATAAATATTTCATTTTATTATCAGAAACTTTAAGTAGTCATGGCTTGAGGCTGTCAATCTTGGTGATATTTTGTAAGTACCCCAAGGTACCTAATCTGTACTATGCCTCAATGTATATATACCATATCCATGAAATAACATTTTATTGAGATTGTGTATAACCTTGACAAATCGTAAAATAAACGACTCCACAGAAAACAGCAATACCTTTTGATGACTGTGATTTTTCTTGGCTAGCGTTTTTTCATTATCCTCTAACATTTCTATATGCTGTTTTTGTTGTTTCTCTTTCTTTTTCATTTCATCATTTTCCTGAATCAGTTCCATGGTTTTGTCCGACATTTTCGCTAGCTGAGCAGTGATGGAGACATTTTCCCTGATGGTGTTTTTTGTGGTCTCTGCCATTTGTTTATTTGATACTCTTCTAAATTCTGCTGCCACTTGGTTCACTCTCTGCACCATTTCTGACTTTAACCTTTAAGATAAATTACAGACTTTATGCACATTGATATTTAAGTTAATAATTAATTCATTGAATATCTATTTCCTTATTTTTTCAATAAACAGATACTATTTCTACACAACCATGAAATGTGATCCCTATGAAAATGTGATGAAACTAAAGTAATTCAAGATGAAATTTCTGCTTTTAATATTTCTGTTTGCACTTATAAGTACTTGTACTTTATAAGTGGCATTTACTGCAGATAACAATTCATGGTTCTAATTAACATTTAGAGTTTCCTTTGTCTGATTGATACAATAACAAACGACTTCATGGTCTTCCTCTTTTACTGTATTATTTATTTCATACAGTTCCGTTTTTTAAAGAACTCAGAAAATTCAAATGTTACCTTACCTTGATTTATCTAGGACAGCTTTCTTTTCAAGATCATAAATGGCAGATTTGTGGTCTTCATCCTTCTGTTTGAGCTCTTCTTCCATGTTAGCAAACTTTGCCATCAGTTCTTCTCTGTGAACTTTGAACTCCTCCAGAGATGCCAATTTACCACCTTAAAAAGTGTTTTAACATATTACACTGCACATATATAGAAAAGTTATTTGATCTGTTTGCCTAATCTTTCTTTTATCAAAATTTTTTCATTACTTTCACAGATTTCTTCATAAATACTCTGTCATAGCATAGACAGGTAAACATGCACAGCGTATAACTGTAGCACAATTAGTCAGTTGTATATTTGTAATCTAGACTGCTTTTGCTCAAAATTTTACTTCTATGATAATAATAATAAAGGATGAATAACAATGTTCATCCACTAATTCTGAGTAGGTTACCTAAGATCATATTGTCAGATGTAAGCTGATCTTTGGTCTCCTGGAGCTCCGTTTTGATCTGTTTAATTGTGGCATGGGCCTGTTCTTTTTCCAGCTCCCTTGTCTGTTGTATTCCAATCAGCTGCTCATTCAAATCCTCAATGTCATCATCTGATATACAAGATAGATTCATTGATCCAACACTTAAATTGTTGCACAGGGAAAATTTAATCAAATCACACAAAGACAATGCATTCGATTAAGCTTTTATAAGAAAGACAGACAGCTCTATGCATTGTTGGGGGGAAAATCAATACTTTTTTTTCTTCTTTAAGCCTGATCTGATTTTAAAAGTCTATCTGGTGTGGGTAAAAGTACATGGTCTCATCAAATTTGTATCTTGATTTTATTGCTTACTTGGTATTGATTACTTTTTCCAATAAGTTTTTTTTATCAGTTTGAACTTACTTTTCTTGTTAATTTCTTTCTTGAGGTAATCCACGATGTCATTCTTCTGTTTTTCAAGTTGTTCAAACTTGTCATTGTTATTTCCTCTGTTCACTTCCAACTCATCACATCTTTTCTGGTACCTAGAATAATATAAAAGGGTTAAGGTCAGGTTTAAACATGAAACTAGTGCAAGAACACCAAAGATGTTGGGTCATTGGACTTGACAGGCAAACATCTTTTCAAGCTGATGAGATCTTCTATAAGGTATGATATATATTGTATGTGTACTTGTTTTAGCATATGTTCAAATTCTATTACAATTTAATTAAGATTCGATGCTCTAAATGGCAAATTGCTTATAAGCATAGCCATTTTTATCATGTATGAAAAATTGAAAGAACTTCATATTTTAGCACAATCAAAAATCATCGATCTTACTTTAGAGTTAAAGCACTAATAGTTCATATGAATTCTGCTAAATATATATACACATAAAAATTGAATAAAATGGTTTTTGGCATTTCCAAAAAAAATCTTTGGTATACATCATAAGCCGTTTCATCATATACCAGAGGTACATGGCTTGCATATTGTTTAAGGGATGTGCAACAATAAATGCAGATATAAACTGTGCCTATTTTAATATAATTATTAGTCTTATAGTATTATTCATATTACCATATTATTTAGTAATATCCTTACAATTTTGTGATATATACCAAATACTGTTCTCATGCATGTCCAACATTCACGGGAAGTATTAGGTACATATATCACATTGAAGACACATATGTTTGAAGCCCATTGATAATAAAATTTGTGCACTGGCCTAAACTAAGCCTATTGAAATGTCACCATGCACAGTAAACGTCGTGACATTTCGAGCAGTGCTAGTTTTATGCTTCCAATCACATTGTTCATTTACCTCTGTAATCTGTTTTCTAAGTCTCGAATTTGTATTATGAAGTATTCTTTTGATAGTTCATTCATACTAGTTTCGATACTTTTGGAAGGTGATCCTCGGCCAGACTTCTTGGCACTTTTCTTCCCCTTCTTTCCACTCTTCTTCTTTTTGGGAGGCATTTCGATGTTGTATCAATGCACGGTATTGACTAATTAAAACAATATAAAAAGAAATAATCAGATTATTTCCTATAATCTCTTTCTCTCATTGTTTTTTAAGGAATATGGAGGACACCATTTTGTTGTCAACAATTACTGTGACGTCATTTCCTCGATACAATATTTTCAATGTATCACGTGATTTAACATATGATTGAAAAGATGGCGGCGCCCAAGAAAGTCAAGTGGCGAAAAATTTTGTATGAACACCAAAATGTCCCCGACAACTACGTGGATGATTCATTTCTGGATGAAATGAAAAAGAATTGTACTTTATCATACACTCTTTACAATTTTAGATCTTTGAAATTGAAGCTGAATGTATTTAATATGTTTTACGGCGTGACCGTGTTTGAGGGCGAAGCAAAAAAGTTTTGGCATTAGTATCTATATCCAAAACAGGACAAAAACAACTCGAAGTTAGCACGCGGACGGAGCTGTATCAAAGCATCCTGGACATTTGATCCGCCCATATATTGAACGCGGGAAATATAACGCAATTGATGTCAACAGTACATTGTGACGTCATATTCAGCGTTGTTATTTAGCAAATTTACAAACATAGCGTTTGAACCACAACAACAAACATGGCGTTAATGGTGGAGTGATTATATATGATTACGAAAATAAGATTTACATGCTTTTACGGGTTTTATGTAACATCTCAGAACGACGTGAACTAGGGTAGACGAGATTCAAAATGGAGGAATACATGTCCTCGCGCTAATATTCGAATCGACGCCATTGGTACCAAACTTTTCAAGTTCCATAGGTATGGTTTAATTTTTCATTATTTTCCTATATTTCCCTTTTAAACATGTATATACGTGTTACCTATAGGGAGAGCTCCGCTCTCACGGCCCTTCGGGCCGTGAGAGGGCTTCGCCCTCTATAAATTAACGTTTGCGTATTTATCAGTTGTTTATATGTTTATTGTTTATTCACCAATCCAGAGTCCTCTGGGGGGCATGTTCAGGTTAACAAGCAATTGACTAGGCCTAATATGTCTTACGGCGTGACCGTGTTTGAGGGCGAAGCAAACAATGTTAGCATTAGTATCTAGATCCATAACAGGACATAGTATCCCGAAATATTTGCACTTAATTAACATGTGAGGACAGAGCCCAATCAAAGTATTCTAACTTTAGACATTTTTGATCCGCCTATTCATTGAATGTGGGAAACTCTATGCAACTGATGTAAACAGTGCAATGTGATGTCATTTTTAGCGTGGTGTTTAGCAAATACACAAACATAGGAGACATGGCACAAATCGCGTTAATCGAGGATTGATTATACATGATTAAGATTTACATGCTTTTACGGATGTTATGTAACATCTCAGAACGACGTGAACTAGGGTAGACAAGATTCAAAATGGAGAAATACATGTCCACACGCTAGTATTCGAATCGGCGCTATTGGGACCACAATTTTCAAGTTCCATAGGTATGGTTTAATTTTTCATTAGTTTTCAATATTTTCCTTTTAAACATGTATATATGTGTTACCTATAGGGAGAGCCCTTTGGGCCGTGAGAGGGCTTCACCCTCTATAACAATGAAAATAAACAACAATCATTCAGAAGTACTGATACTGTCAGAGTTCACATTTCTGCACTGCAGTGTCACATCTATAATTATATATGAAATACTGATTGCAGACAAGATTTAAATTAATAACATAATACAATAAAACAACCCAACTGCTTCACACATCTAAGGACAGTGCCAGTTTCAGAGACAGTGGGTAATGATAATATTGTGTGAATACATATAAAATTGTAATCAAATCAGTATAATTATACTTTATTAAGTACGGTATGCAATTTTATATGTATATTCCGGGGTCCTATTGATACCGCAGTAGTTGACGATTTCGATTCATTTTAAGATTTGTCAGCCCGATTTCAGTCAATCGTTAATGTTTTGTAAATACCTTATATATTGTTGTTTTCATTCGTATATATATAAACAGACAGATATCAATGTAACTGCTTGTTTACTGATCGATCTATGTTCCACTACTGGTAAGCTGGTATGTTAATCCTTCAGCATCAGCGGTAGAACATCAGATTTGTAATACAAGCTACTTTCTGAGGCCTGTTTTAAGGTGAACATTTATTAAGAGTCATGATAATTGATTCTTTAAAAGAAGAATGGTTTAGTTGGAGAGATCGTATAATCAGTATTTCAACAACCGATACGTTACTTGTATGAACCAACCCTTTATGTGATGTCACAGATAGATTGAGGTAGACCTGATATTTCACAAAGTTAAGGGTCAAAGATAAAAGGTAAATTTAGTCATTGTAGGACGTCAATGAGGGCAAAAGTGTTTAAGAAGCATACCTCCTTGTTATATATATGTACAGTACTCCTACTAGAAATTTAGTGCATTCTTTTTTAATTTCAGTATACATTAAAAACTATGAATATTGGTCTGTTGTAAAGGCATCTGGGGAAATAACTCAGCAGATAAGTAGGTAAGTGTAATAAAGTTCTGAATTTTTGTGCATCCGAGAGAGACAAAGATTGAATTCACAATTTAGATGATTATTCATAGCTCAAAACAAATGATATCCAAAATCAAAATATCTCTCTCATAAACTCTCTCTTTCACAAAAAATATTTAAGTTTGATAGCAACAATATTTGTCTTCTGTGGTTATCAACTTTTTAATTCCCAGAATTGAAGATTTGGTGGCATATAGTTTTTGGTCTGTCCCTCTGTCTGTGGCAAAGTTCTTTAACCTTGGTCATATCTTTTACACTATAAGAGATAGAGTTTTCATATTTGGTATTCATATTTCTTGTAGTAAGACCTTTCCATTGACACCGCAGCGGTGGTCTAGAGGTTAGAGCATTCACCCCACATGCGGAAGGCCAGGGTTCGAATCCCAGCCGTGACAGATCTAAGTCGTTAAAA
Source organism: Ostrea edulis (assembly GCF_947568905.1). NCBI lineage: Eukaryota > Metazoa > Mollusca > Bivalvia > Ostreida > Ostreidae > Ostrea > Ostrea edulis. The sequence continues at coordinate 30,305,968 of NC_079165.1, read as the reverse complement.
CGTAGTGACAGTTTCATCGCCAAATGCTCGGCATCAGGTGTAAATGTCATGGGTCCTCAGAGATTACCTTAAAAATGGATGTCCCGTGTCACAGTGGGTTTGGCACACTTAAGAACCCTCACTGCCCATTTGTTGTAAGTGCCGAGCAAAGGCCTAAATTTGAAGCCCTTCACCTGTCTTGGTGACATCTTCATATGAGTGAAAAATTCTCTCGAGAGACGTTAAACAAGATACAATCAATTAATACAATCCATGGACACCAAAATCTTCGACCTTGTGACCTTAACATTGACGTTTGACCTGGTTCCATTCAAAATTGTTTAATTCGGGGGTATCAGTGTTTCACAAACACATTTTGTTCAACTTCTTGAGAATCACTTGGCCATAACCACTTGAACTAATTCAACCAAATTTGGCAAAAAGTATCCTAATGTAAAGTAGATTTAAGTTGCTTTACGGTAATTGAATGACTGTTCCACTTGAACAGGAGATGATTTGGAAATTGGGAAAATAAAGTGAACTTTTCTGATTGACATTTATATGTTTATAGTTAACTTTTCATATTTTAACCAAAATAAACACAAAGTATCCTTGGATAAAGAAGATTCAGGTTTTTTTGAGATAAGGGGCCATATCCCCTTTTTAAGGGGAGATCATTTAAAAATAGTGAAATTATATATATTTATTGATTGAAAAATCTTCTCAGTGACAACTAAACCATAAAAGCCAAACTTTGAATGAAAGCTTGCATATACATGTATAATGAAGATTCCTGCCATGGCCCCTGGGTTCAAAGTGGGGGGCATTATGTTATTTGAAATTTTACATTATAAGGCATGAGTGAGAAAATTTTTTTGTAAATGTTCTCACAAAACCACTATTTGTCAATTTGATGTGTAGGTATCATTGTTTAAAGAACAACAAGCCTTTGGGTACAATTTGTCAAATCAATATGTTAGCATCCTCATTTAGAAAATATTCAGATTTGTTCAGTCTGCGATCCCCATGGCAAAGACACGGCCGTCATAGTAAGTTATATTGTTAGATGTGTATACAGTGTATAAATAGGAAATGACTTTACAATCGCTTTCACCAAAAGCATTTGGGTACAATTTGTTATATTGATGTGAAAGGCATCCTTATATAAGTTTCACATTAAAGTTTGTTCACACTATAAACCCCAGAGTCTTGGCAGAGCCACAAGAGGGGTTTAAAATTTTACGAAGGACTAAAGAATTTTTTCTTCCAAATCTTGACACTACAAGGGTTGAATTTTTCAAATGAATAATGCAAACGACCTCATGTAGTGCATCCTCACAATGTCAGAGGTCCTGAGTTCACTCATGTCCCACAGACACGCGCGTGTCCCACGGAGGCGAGTGGATTCAGGATCCCTGACATCGTGAGGATACATGTAGCATAATATGGATTCAGTTTGTACAAACCACGACTATATTAGGGCTAGGTTGGGGCCACAATAGGGTTTTTAAAATGATTTTTTATCAGAAATTGCTATTACTCAGGAGAACAAGGGACCTCACAGTTTGAAAGATTTTTTTCATTAATTTTACATTTCATGTGTAAATCTACACTTTGTGTAATTGCTTGGTTTCATTTTTTCCAGCATGTGTTTGTTCATTGTGTCTTTTATCTACATGGATGATAAGAGACTTTCCCCAGACAGTCTAGTGTTTATTACTGTTGCCTCCTCTGGAATTGGTTACACTGTTAGTAAACTGGTGGATAAATACACTGAATCAGACCCTACAGAGGATGGGGCTCATAGGACAGGTAAGTAAACTAGTGGATAAATACACTGAACCAGACCCTACAGAAGATGGGGCTCATATAACAGGTAGGTAAGCTAGTGGATAAATACACTGAACCAGACCCTACAGAAGATGGGGCTCATAGAACAGGTAAGTAAGCTAGTAGATAGATACACTGAATCAGACCCTACAGAAGATGGGGCTCATAGAACAGGTAAGTAAGCTAGTAGATAAATACACTTAACTAGACCCTACAGAAGATGGGGCTCATAGAACAAGTAAGTAAGCTGGTGTAGAGGATGCTAATAGAATCATTCAGTTTCTAATCACTGACCATTTTGTGTGATGTCATTTCTTTGTAGTTTTACAAGATTTGAAAACTTTTGTGATGTTCATGGGATTCAGCTACTGTTTGTCCCCGGTGCTTGTATCCTTGACAGAGACCATTTCAACAGACACAATCTATGCCATGACAACTGTGATGCTTCTTGCAAACCTGGCATTTCATAACTACGGTGTACAGGCAGCTGTGTTAGTATGAATAAGAGGGCGTTTAGCTCTTAGAATTTCACATAAGTGCATTTCTCTGAAAACATTATTGCAGTAACTAATATATTTTATATTTACTGTCGTGAAGTTTGAAATCATTTAACTGCCTGATAGAGATTTGGACCAATCTTTTGGCACTATCAGACCAATCTTACCTTTGCTTTTGAACAAAATTACAAGTGTGTTTTTTGTACATTGATTTGAACAATATATATTGTTTGTAGTGTATCTGAAGCGTTTTCACTGAATGCTGGTCTGTTTGCCTCCGTCTGCCTTGCATCTCGTCTCCACAGCTCTTGGCATGCATTTGCGACTGTTACATTTTCTCTACAAATTTTTGGTCTTTGGCCCAGGCTGAGGCACAAACTGAAGGTAAATTGCTTCCAAACTTGATTGGATATTAATTTGCTGTATTTTACTACAGCACTTTGTATGTAATGGTAATTTCTAGCTGAATAATCTTTAGTGATTTAAAGTACACAATCTATTATGATTTCTTGATGTTTTCAATTGGATTATTGAGTATTTTTAATAAATGTTTTAGGATGCCCTCCCAGCGCTGAATGTCATGTTGACAATGGTGTTAGGATCTGTGGCACTGTTAGCTTTGTTTACCATTTCCATGGTACCAGCAGTCATGTTCCTTCTGGGTCATGTCTTCATAACCTTTGTCTGCCCTGCCTGGTTGACAAGTCTGCAGCCTCTCAAAAAGTGAGTTTATGTCTCGTAAAATCTACTTCATGTAATGCTTTTTACATATTCCTAATACTGGAAAATACTTATTGTGGGGTCAAGTTTTCTTGGTTTAAGAAAAGAATTTGTGTGATTGTGGAGTGTTGATTTAACTTTTGAAGATTTATTGTTCTTTGTGCTGTCACTCTCTCTTGTTCAAGGACAATGCAAATTCATGGATATGTCCTTTGCCGCAAATACGAATGTATTACCAAAAATTAAATCCCCCAAGAAATGTATGATTTCTTTTCAGTACCTGTGTGCGGTTTTCTCTCTTCTCATGAAATAAAATTTCAAATTGGTATGCAAGTTTCAGTAAAGTTCTATATGTACATATTTCCACATACCTGTTCATGTCTCAGTATATATGTAATATTTTCATTACTAATTACACTTTTTCCATGTACTTTACACATCAATCCAACTTCCTGTCTAATCTGAACCACAAATGTATCTCCCAGAGCATGTTGGATTAGACAGGTTTAACTGTACTAGTGTGTCTCATGTCGGATTAGACAGGTTTAACTGTACTAGTGTGTTTTATGTCAGATTAAACAGGTTTAACTGTACTAGCGTGTCTCATTTCGGATTAGACAGGTTTAACTGTACTAGTGTGTCTCATTTCGGATTAGACAGGTTTAACTATACTAGTGTGTTTCATGTCGGATTAGACAGGTTTATAATTGATTGATCGAATATTGTTTTACATCCCTCTCGAGAATATTTCGCTCATATGGAGACATGACATTGCCTGTGAAGGGCTGCAAAATTTAGGCCTATGGTCGACGCTTATGGCCATTGAGCAGGGAGGCATCTTTATCGTGGCACACCTGCTGCGACATGGGACCTCGGTTTTTGCGGTCTCATCCGAAGGACCGCCCCATTTAGTTGCCTCTTACGACAAGCAAGGGGATACTGAGGACCTATTCTAACCCGGATCCTCACGGGATTAGACAGGTTTAACTGCACTAGTGTGTCTCATGCTGGATTAGACAGGTTTAAGTGTACTAGTGTGTTTCATGTTGGATTAGACAGGTTTAACTGTACTAGTGTCTCATGTTGGATTAGACAGGTTTAACTGTACTAGTGTCTCATGTTGGATTAGACAGGTTTAACTGTACTAGTGTGTCTCATGTCGGATTAGACAGGTTTAATTGTACTAGTGGGTCTCATGTCGGATTAGACAGGTTTAACTGTACTAGTGTGTCTCATTTCGGATTAGACAGGTTTAACTGTACTAGTGTCTCATGTCGGATTAGACAGGTTTAACTGTACTAGTGTGTCTCATGTCGGATTAGACAGGTTTAACTGTACTAGTGTCTCATGTCGGATTAGACAGGTTTTAATGTACTAGTGTGTCTCATTAGTGGAATAACACACCAGAGAAATCTGATATGGATTGATATCTACAATAATATTTTGAAATTGAAAACTTTCAAATTTACCTTATTTATTTTTTTTAAAATGTAGTTTTAGTAGAAAGTAATCTGAAAAAATATATAAATCTGAAAAAAACATATAACATTAACCCCTGCAAGACTCAAAGGCACGTTCTACACATTAACCTTCTGAGCTACCCAGCTAGGCAATTAGCTTTTTAAAAAGGAATATGCATGTATTGCTGATATTTATATTTTCATTCAAGATTCAAATAAAAGTCATCCATTATAATGATGTATTATTTCTTCTTAATATCCATGATTTATATATTTATTTTGTCACCTAACAGCAATATCCATGGGCCTTGGGATGAAGCTGTGATAAAAAATGATTGATATTCTTGGAGAATAGGAATACTAGTGACACACAGCATGTGGAATGGCAGGACTCATCCAAACGCACCAGGGACTGTGATGGTGGATCAGACAGGGGTCCAGAGTGATGTTCAAGTCCATAGGGTAGCGATCGAAATATTGTCATTGTCACAAGTGGCATAACATTCAAAGTGAGAGAATAAACTTGACCAAACAGTTGATCTACAGATATAATATGATTTGATTGTTTGAAAGTCATTCTGGTAACTAACGGAGCCATGATGATTTGATAAAGTGGTCAATTACTGTATATTTGATGATGTGGTCAATTGCTATATATTTGATGATGTGGTCAATTGCTATATATGTGATGGAGAGAGAAAGTACCAACAATAAATCAGGGAAGTTGACAATTATTTTTTTGGTTTTTAAAAGAATTGTTAGGGTTAGTCAGAAATAAAATAAGTGATTCATGTTTTTGCAACCAGTGGGATGCTGCAATTATTAACATTCATCTTGCTACTAATGTAGAAACATCTTCAGTTCTGTTTTGTTGATTTTTATATTGCTATATCTTGTATAGAAATGTTAAAATTTGCTGAGTGTCATGACGGTACACATTGTTATTCGGCACATATTGTCTTGGAATCGCACGAAAATTACAATATTTATTTGCATTATCTAATCACATCTGAGTATTCCAATGGATGACAGTATGTACAATAAGGGTAGGAATATATTGTGAACGAAAGCGACAACGATGCAAAAAATTTGTAAATGTCTCAAAGAGTTCGGGTCACTGCTTGTTCACTCAAATCAAGCTCAATCCTTTCTTTCAACAAAGCTGTTATTGACTGTTCCCGTCCATCAGCCTTTTTATCTACAAGACACACACAAACTATGTTATGAATATCAATCTTCATAGATATTGATCACTCAGGAATATATTTATGTGAACATACATACCATCAAAGACCACGAGACTGCAGTGATTCTTGGTGCTAGGATTAGAATTGATTATCTCCTGCAAAGTTGACACAAAAGTATCCATTTGTTGGAGTCTCTCGTAGGATGATAAACCGGCTTCCTCGCTATTACTCATTTCATAAAGAGACAAAATTGGCGTGGCGTATTCTACTAAACAATAGTAATCCTGAAAAAAGAAATTATAAGAGATCCACAGCTATATTTTTCCTGCCTAGGGAAATCTCAAACTTCAGAGGATTCTTTACTTTTTCTTTCCTGTCAAATGTACATGTATGTAGAAAATGTATCCATAAGTATATACCCCCCCCCCCCCCCTCCCAAAATATTGTTTTTATTCAAATACGTCACAATCATAGATAAATTTTGACTTACCGTTCCGTCAGCTTCAAAGCAATATACGGTGTTTTTATATTCTCGGCGTTGATTGCCCGCTCTATTGGCTACAAAGGAGGGCGTTACCCCCGCCACTCTCAACTGGGGGTCGGCGGTGGTTAATGATGGTGGACAGTAGCAAGATTTGGGGACGAGAACGTACAATTTTGGTATTATTTTATATTTCTTGGTTAAATCCTTGGTTTGCGTCCATGATTCAATGCGTGATTGCAAACCTGCGAAGCAAAATATAATAAATGTTCTCATGCTTGAATCATTTTCCCTTGAAAATTTATGTAAACATAGTCATTAAAAACTTACCAGGAATTATAAGTCTTAGATATCCAAAGTAAAAAGACCAGGCGAAACCGTGGCCAACATTCAGTTTTTGTTCTTGAATAATTCTGCTCATATGTGCACGTGTTGGACTCTGTCACAAAAAGAAAAAAATACACTTGATTCCACGTCACTTTTGATGTACAATATAGTATTCGTATTAAAATATTTATATGATAATATCAATTGCAAAAATTTTGATTCTTTAGAAAAGTCTTTGTTGAAGTGCATTAAGTAATATATATAATAATACTGATTGAGGGCAACTGGTGCTTCGAACATCACAGGGACGGATCCAGAAAATTTTCAGGGTGTGTGTGTGTGTGAAGACCCCATAATGGCAAGAAATAACGTTTTTTGGTTTAAAATGTTGCAACCCCTGTAACCACCCCTCTAGATCCGCCACTGCCTATTTACTTACATGTAGTCGGAGGAGATAAGATATTAATGAAATAGAAATAAGGAAGGCATAGTTCCATTTAGTTTGCATAATCCGCCCCACCACGGACATTCCGGCCCCCGTGAGATTCATGTACGTCATCATGGCTACCAGAATAGGCAATGTCAGGAATGGTACATACGTCTTTGAACTAAAACTTTGCTGAATCACGGAATAGATTCTGCCATCGTACCGGCTTCTTATGTAGATTAGTTCTTCGATGAACACGAACAATCTGACTAGCGTTTCTCCGATAATCACATCGATTAAGCCCAATGTCACAAAAATCAGCTCATAACTTAGTTCGTTTTGAACAACCGCAAACGGGTCGAATGCAGAATTCCAGAAAGGTTGGTCGTGAGATTTATAACACAGACAACCCACTACCAGGAAGACGATGACAGCCGATAGTGTCAATTTATGGAATAGTCCATTATGCATGTCGTTACCTCTCATATTGTAAACTGTCAATAATTTTCTGGAATAAGAAGTAAAAGTAACTGTTATTATATGAACATGATCTTAATGAATATTTGGATAGGGTTGAACAAGTACAAGGCATCGTGGACATATCGAACCCGGCCTCAACCCGGCTGACCGCTACACACCAAAGAGAGACTTGAAGATCGTAATGGGTATATGGAGCGCCAAATTAACATAAACTCAAATGATTGAAGATATCTTCAATTATTTGAAGATATCTTTAAAAATTACCCTCACTGGATATTATAACATTTATAATATCCAGTGAGGGTAATTTTTAAAGGGGGCTTGTTTTTTTTTTTTTTTTTTTTTTTTTTTTTTTTATACTTTTGAGGTATTTAAGACAATGTTGACATGCTTTAGAGGGATTTTCAACACAAAAATAATTAAATCAACTCGTGCAGGGTATTCCGGGTGGGGTGGGGGGATGGGTCCTGAACCCAAGCACCTGTGCTCTCTTCGATTGAATTGTAGCGCGAATTCAGCTGAAGAATTAATGCTATCATTAATTCAATTAAAGCGCGCAATAATTCAGAATTGAAGATATCGGAAAATGTACTAAACGATAAAAGAAGCAATATAATTTCTTCCACTCCCGGAGAAATAAATGACAAAATCCTTTGATTTCTTGAATTACTTTATTGGGAGAACTTAAATTTTTCCAAAAAACCCTTAAAATTTGGGTCATTTTATTAATTTCAACTTAATGAAATGATAGAAAATAGTACAAATGACTTAATAGGAGAAATATTTCAAACCCCGTAAAATCCAGGAGCCCCCCCCCCCGGCCCCTCACCAGGGCTTCGCCCTGGCCCCACTGCCTCATAAAGTGGCGCCCCCGTAACCACAATTCCTGGATCCACCCCTGGATATCATTAATTATTTGAAGAGATCTTCAATTAAATTGTTGCGCGCATCAAATGAATCGATGATATCTTCAAATAATTGAAGATATCTTCAGTTATTTGTGTTTATGTTAATTTGGCGCTCCATGCATGGGAGACCTGAAAAGTCGGGGTCTGCACCCACAGGCACTCGACGTTTTAAATATCTATAATAATAAAAAATTGTCTTCCTGTAAACATAATGTTATGTTTACAGGAAGACAATATTTTATTATAGATATTTAAAACGTCGAATGCCTGTGTCTGTACCATACCACACCTAATGAAACACTTTTCATTAGGAGGTGGTATGGTAAAAGGCCTCTACTGCAATATAAAATCAGATCTTTGATCCGCTCCGGTAATGTTAATTAGATATAAATATATAAATAGATCACAGGAATCAATAAAGTAGAAATATATGGGAAGTGGGCATATGTTTCTACTTTATTGATAAAATTGCCGACTCCTGTGGATAGATAGATTTATTTATTCCAAAAACAGGGCCCTTTCGAGCATAACAAACAACATACAAATGTACATTATTATGACACTTAAAACAATTATACACAATTTAAAAAAAAAATAATTTACAATACAATTAAGAACATCGTATTTTGTCACAATGGACACTGGAATAATAAGGAGGGTTGGATACTCAATACTGTTTACAATTTAAACATATGTGCAATGTATATATACACGGGCACTGGAAGTTAATGTAAATATATAGTATGTGCATGTTATACATGCACATACTATATATTTACATTAACTTCCAGTGCCCGTGTATATATATAGATACAATTTAAAATCCCCGGATCAAAGCTACAAGCGTTTTCACAGTAGTGCGCATTAATTACAAATTGAAGCGGACAGCAATCTAAAATGTTGAAAAATCAATTAAAGAGCAATTTTTTTTACTTACCTATGCAATGCCGAGGAGTTTGCAGTAAAGTTGTAAAACATTGGAATCATAATTGAAAATTTTCGTAATGTTGTGAAAATTTTTATTTGCTATATTTAGGCTGGCCTAGAAACGAAAGTATAGAGTCTGCCAGCTGCAATGTTTAAAATGCTGTTTTTGTTATAGTTGGAAACCCTGTTCATGTATGAACGTACATACATGTACGTGCATGTGTAACATGTAGTTCTTTTTTCCATTAAAAAAAGGGTATGTACATTGATGTCATGTGCATTGTACATGAAATACGTCATCGAAAATTTTCAATTCCAAAATTCCTAAACTATTTTTAGAAATGAAATTTCCTGTTAGGCTCCGGAAGTATGATTTAAATATTACATGTATTTCTATTGATTGGTGAATAAAACTATATACAGGCCCGTAGGAAGCAATTTCACTTTGGGGCCACACCAAAGTAATTTACGACAAAAAAGTGATATCGACAAAACCATTAGTAAAAAGATAACTGCATAAATATGTGCAAGCATTGAGGTGTACGTAATGTACATAAATCTAATTATGTACATAGAATCTAATTAGTTTCCCAGAAAACCCCTCAACTTTTATTTGAAGTTTTGTTTGGGTTTTTTTTTGGAGGGGGGTGTTAAGGATTTTTTTAAAATCTTTTTTTGTTTGTTTATATCTTTATCATTTTGTTATCAATCATTTCTGAGTCATAAGGTATTTAATTAGTACTCGGTAAACTTTCCAAAAATCGCCAGTCTGTGTTCACTTTCACTTACGAACTCCTCAACTATTTTTTCTAGATTCAGTTCATCAGTCTCATTTTTATGAACATGCAATAAAAGTAAATTGTTTGTTCGTATTTGGCTCATTGTTGATCTCAGTGATGTTTTCAATCTTTTCAAGGCGCTGAATGAGCGCTCACTGGTAGCGTTAGTTGCAGGAAGTACCAAAATTAGTTTGAGAATTTTGAGGATCTCGGCAAACAAACTTTTTTCATTTGAATGTCTGAAAAATTCAACCACACTTGGTATTATCTGGCGTAAAGTCTTTTGGCAAAACAGTCTTTAACATTATAAGCTGGCAGTGAAGATCCTTTGGCTTCAAATCTGTATCATATAGGGTCGTGACAAAATTGAATTCTTCTTCAAACGTTTGACCTGTGCAAGCCTTAATTACCACACGATGAAAAAGTATGCGCTGCTGTCCCATCATCAAGTTTACGAGGAATTTTGCGTTTTCTAGGAAGAACAGGATCATCGACGTTCATCTGTTTTGCTTTTTCATCAACTTCCTCGTAAAACTGAGTGAAGATTGTCTCATCCCGGAGACTTTACAAAGCACTCATTGTCGTTGATGCCATTTTTTGACCATCACTCGCCGAGAGATTTGGAGCCTGCAGAGCCCTTGCCAAATTATCACTATAACGTAAAAGTTTTTCACTCAGTAAACACCCAAAGAAGAAATCAAACCTGCACATATAAACAGCCACTCTCCTAATTCTGTTTCTCATTTCTACCTCACGCACGTATTGGAGGCTTTTTATCCCAAACATTTCTTAGAATTTCATAGTTTGACGAAATGCTTAAAAATGTGTCGGCTTTTATTGTCCATCTTGGACACAAAACCCTTATTACCGCTGACGTTTTCTCTAGATTTTGGGCATTTTTTAATGTATTGAAAATCATCTCCCTTCTTGGAGATTCTTTAATCAACTTTATTATATCCTTTGCAATGTCCAGGGTGTCTCTAAGCAACTTACATCCCTTAATAGAATAACTGCAAGCTAGGTTAAGAGCATGACCATAACAGTGTATGTAAAGGGCTCTGGGTTCAAGTGCATGAATTTGTGTTGCAACACCTGTCTTTGAACCAGCCATAGAAGCAGCCATGTCATAACACTGGCCTCGTACTTTGTTGATAGGCAGATCGAACCGCAAAAGGGCATCTTTAATTGCTAGGGTTATTGAATTAGCCCCAATGTCAGAAAGACAGTACATCCCTAATAAATCTTCATGAGCGGTAAAATTTTGATCAACCCATCGAATGCATAAACAAGTTGCTCTTTGTTGGAAATATCTCGTGTTTCGTCTGCCATTATTGAAAAGAATTCAGACGATTTGATGAAAGCAACAATTTGTCGCAAAATCTGCAACCCCATCACATGCAAAATTTCATTTTGTATATCTGGAGCAACATACTTATTTGTCTTGCGTTGTAGCCATTCCTGAAGCTGGGGATCGCGTTTAGCCTCTAGCATGAGAAGTTGATTAAAGTTCGAATTTTTCTCGTTTTTGTCACCCCGAAGAGCAATTCCTTGTCGAGCAAGAAACTTCAAAATGTTTGTGATTTTAAGCAAATTCTCTCTGTTAGACTTCTTCTCGACTTCGTGCGTCTTTGAAAGACATTCTCCAACATCTTTAACCTCCCCCTTTATCGTAAACTCCCTTTCCATTGCCTCTTTATGGCAATCACTTTTCTCGTGTGCGGCGAATTTTGTGGTTGCCTTTTCCCAATTTTTAAAACCACTTGATATGAAAGCTTTTTCTTTTTTGTGACAACTGAGAGTCTTCTTCTGAAATGATTTTATGCAAGGAAAACAGAATACAACATCTTTGATTTTTACATAATGTAACCAAGACCACCGATCAAACCAGGAGGCATTGAAAGATCTCATCTTTTTACCAAACGTTTTTGCTGGAAAGAAAATATTCCGTGGCTGATGTGGGGTACTACCGATCTCTGGTGTATGCCATTTTTCATGTACAACCTGGGCCTTTTGAACTGGTATTTCTGAGATATCATCTTCTGAAGAAGAAGAAGAATCAATAAAGGAAGCAACCTTAACATGTTTGTCTGTTTCTTTGTTTGCAGTTTCCCCCAATTTACCTGTTTCAATAGACTCCTCATTTATGTTAGACTCCAAGAGTGGGGAAGGACTATCTTGTGATTGTTTTGGTTCAAATGAACGATGAGGTTCAGAATCCGCAAAGGATAACCTCGACCGCTCTGAAAGAGGTTCCTCATGCTTGTGAATACAGGCAACAAAATGATTAGGTGTCCAACCATCTATTTTTGTAGCAATTGTTTGAGTCCACATGATGTGGATAGCATCCTGATATTCTTTAGCATCAGCACGGTCAAAAGGAACAATAAGCTGATTATGATCTTGTCTGTTTACACCAGGGTTTTGCACCTCAGGGAAAATCCAATCTAATTAAAATTAGATGTTGGATCCGCTCGCATACTCGCTACACAAACATCTAACAACATCCCGTAGAGGGTCACGTCAGAGGTCAAATTCAATTGACCAATGAAATCACCGCTGGCAATATCATTGAATGTTTGTTGAAGCCGATAAGTCTAGAGTGATACCGAATTTGACCTCTGACGTGACCCTCTATGGGATGTTTTTAGATGTTTGTGTAGCGAGTATGCAAGCGGATCCAACATCTAATTTCAATTAGATTGGGGAAAATCGACATGATTGGTTTCTGCAAAACGTTAGAAGCTACGAACATATGTAAAAGGCTTGAATAGTAACCGTTCTGGTTTGTTTTTATTGTTTCCTTTTGTAACGAAGCAATCAAATCACCAGTAATTAAACACTCTTCTGACAGGGAACTTTTAAAGACATATTGAAGTGAACTTTTGCTTGTGGACATGGTCACAAAAGTGTTTTCATTCGTGTAGCGCTTCAGGTTTGAAACAAGGTCAAACACAATTCGTACCCTCATTTCCTTAAAATTGTCCTCATGTCCAAACACAAAAAAAGAGAGTTCTGAATAAACAATTCCCATCACCATATATCTGAATCGGGATAAGCTCAGAATGAGCATCATTTGGATAAAGCTCTGAGGAAACAGCATCTTTTCGAATATTCGAAGTTCGGATATTAGGTATGCTTGTTGGAAGAGGATATTTCTTAAAAATTTGCCCTTTGAGTCTAACAAGAAAACTTAGTGCTCCCCATCCCTTTTTTCCTGCATTCCTTGCTTCTTCGTGCACTTTTTCGAAAAATGCCTTTCTTTCGTCCGTCTGGGCATACATTGTGAAATATAATCAAAGTTAAAACTGTGCGGAAGGTTGATCTTACACTGATACGATAGTGTCTACTTTTGGACCAAGAATGAAACAGGTCTTGACAGCCTGAGACTTTACAAGCTTTGAAAAAGTTATTACACGTCATGACCGACGTCACATTGCATTGGGGGTGTTACGTCACTGATAAATAGTACTTCACACATTGTCGGGTTTACCTTTACCATAAAAACTGTGATGTAAAAAAGCCAACAATTCATCATATTAGCTTTACAAAAAGATTTTTTTTAAAAATCTATACAAACGTTGAACTGGTATTAGGGCAGTTGGGCAAAGCCATTTTTGTATCAAGACGAAGTTTCTATGAACAAGCTATCTAATGAATTATTAGACCTTGGGTAGCAGTAGCCTGGTACCCGAGGCCTTCCGATGTTCAAAGAACGTGTAAAAATGTATACAATAATTTTAGGATGCATGTCAAATGTAGCTGAGTGCTTAGTAAAAATGTTGATATACAACATGTAGGTGTCACCATGATTCCTATCATATAGATGGGTGCAAATACGAAACTAAGACACGTGGTCAGTTGCTGAAGAAATTCCGGTGAAAACATGCAGGGTCTAGCAAAAGGTCTGTAGCTGTGAGGGAAGGTGGATGGCCCCATATGAGAGGTAGATTTTTGAGAAGGGCAGATAGGGTTCTTGATTGTGCACAGTGTCTAAATCCCCATGTTTGGTACTGTGATGGTGTGGGGGTGGTGCGGATTAGCCCAAATGAGGGAAAATCAAAGCAAAAAAGGGGAACCTGCTCAGAGCATGTTTTGTGCACCAGCACCAGTATTTATAGATTACATGTAATTTAGGGTCATAATTTATTAACTACACTAATATGAAATACAAGTATTGACGTAAAATGGAAATATGATTTTTCATTAGTCTGTCATAATCTGACTTTGGTGTATACCCCCTATCCACATGTTTCAAAACCAAAGAAACTGTCCCCTGCCACCTTGAAAGTTAGTCAAGGTCACACATATTAGATACCTTTTGATCAGTCGTCCCCATTCTCTTCCACAGAGTTATCGGTCCTATGGGGAGAAAGGACCGATAACTCTGTGGAAGAGAATGCAGTCGTCCCTTGCGAGATTTTTTCACTCGTATGAGTCGTCAACAAATGCCGGTAAAGGACTTTAAACGACACTGGTGCCGGGCACTTGGCAAAGGCACAGTCACTACATATCATAGGTTTGACGCCACGCGGCCAGATGCATCATTGTCTCTTGTGTTGATGATGAAATACTATACTATACATACATATATCGAAAGTTGTAAGAACTTGCTTCTGATCCTTTTGTATATATCACTATACAATAAAATACGTTCAAATCAAATCTAAATATCGCGTTGAAGGTAACAGCAAGAGATTTTTGGCCGAGTTGCACAACGTGCAAACAGCTTGTAGAATGGTGGGTGGTGGGCGGGCGTCCCTGTAATAGGGTACCTACGTTGTGTAATCAACTCGCATACCCCTTAACCTTTGTACAGTTATCATGGATACATTGAAGATGTGCATGTAGCCTACCTTTTTGAAAGTGATCAGACATTTTTCGTTTACCACGATTTTTAATCTAATTAAAATCAGAAGAAATAACCTTAATAAAGCACGTTTTCTGTTGTTATATTGTTTCATTACTCCCAATAATTGATACAAAACATGCATTTTCGCTTTACAAATCGTCACTAATGAGCTATCCATAGCTACGTGATACGTCATACGTGTCAATTGCTGCAGCAGCTATGTACATGTGTGTGAATAGATTCTATTGAAAGTAATAAATTATACAGAATGGATAGTTAATGTTCCAACATCGACGACATACCGTTAGTATTTTTAAGATTCAGCCATACATGTTTGAACCTGCCGCTGTGCCAAATCTAAAACACCCTCAGCAAACATTTATAATATCAATACTATGTACAGCGACATTGACGGAAAGGGTGGAACTTTTTTGGTAAATATCTGAATGACACATTTCGTTTGCAAACATTCTGACTGTGTTCCCTTGTAGATCATAATATTTTTAAAGATTAGAGGTCTGTACAATACATGTAGAGTGTTTACAACATGCATTAATAATCCAATCTAGGCTAATCAAAACAGATCTTCTCAAACCGTTATACTGGAGAAGGTTGAGATCTGCTTGTAATTAAATTGATGGATTAACCTACAACGTGTTGAAGGAAACAGCCGATATCGATTTAATTTATGATTTTATTTTTCAAGGGGGGGGGGGGGGGGGGGGCTACCGGGGCTACCAGAAAATTACCAATTCTGCTGGAATTTTATCGACTTCTTAAATTGTATATAGTGTGTTTAAGAGGGAGAGAGAGGGGGGACTTGTCATATGATACATGGGGCCAATAGTCATAACCTCTACCTTATAATCGTCCCACTCACTACTTCAAAATATAATATGAAGGGGGGGGGGGGTTGTCATTCATTATATTGTTGCAATTTTTTCCCACTACGTTGGCACGCACCGTCATTTTAAAAAAATAAAGCCGTCGTATTTCAACATTTTTGACGATTATTAACTTGGATTTTTTCGACTTTTTCATTATTTTTACTATTTTAATCGGAGGGGGGTGAAGTCATTTTGTACATCACAGTGTCAATACTCAAAACTTCAAGCATGGGGAGTGGGGGGCGGGGGGGGGGGGGGACAAATATATCGTTGCATATGAAATCAAAGGTGCATATATATAAAAAGTGTATGCTACACAGAAATTTCTGTGGTTGCCAGACCCGCGGCGACTTTGATTGCCTCAATACCTGGTAGGCTATAATCTTGAACTGAAGGCAGTCTCTGATTATGTCCAGTCTGAAGGACAACGAGCCTATTAATTCGTAAACAGAAATGTCGATATCAGGAATTAAATGGGTTAGGATGCAACATGTATGTTTGTCATTGAAGATGGTTTTCCGTTGGTTTGAAGTATTTCTAAATTTAGTTCTAAGTTCACAAAATTTCTCCGACTTGCCTCGTTGATAAAAGTAAAGAGACTCTTCTTTTTTGTGCTGATTATTACGGGTACCTGTAAAGTGCCAAACGAAACGAAACGAAACCCACCGAAACGAAACGAAACCCACCGAAACGCTTTCGGATCTGAGTGATACAAAGTTTTAAAAGTTGGAAAGGGGGGGGGGGGGTAAGCACAAAGTACATAAATACCATGTGCAATTAGCTTCGGATCCATAAATTTCAGAACGGGAGGTTACAGTCTCACAGGTCAGAGGTCTGGTGAAACACACTAAACGAGGGATGGGGTCGTCGGCGTTGGATCCGCTTTTGGGCATAAATACATGTTTCAGTATGTTTGTTCTAAAGACAAATATATGTATACATGTGGATATTGTGTATTTGTATGTAGTATATCAAACGGTGGATTCTGAATATGTCCTCCCGTTCTCTTTGTGATTTCTGCTTAAAATTCCCTTGTTCATAACCCTTTTCAGTTTACAAAATGCCGACCTCCTCCTAATATTATTGCATTTAAAAAAAACCGTTTTCCGTCCCGTTTTCAATTCCCCGTCTTAGCAACACCCCAAATGTCAATCTCTCACCAGAGGGTGTATTACGCTACACTACAACGATAACTCTGGGTAGAGATTGCCCAAATGTATAAAGTTTTTTCCATTATTGAAAGTACTCGCACCTCAGCAGTTAGAGATAAAATAAGAGGTTAAGAGCTCATCCTGCTTTCAATTTTCTCAGACACCAGCTTCTTCAAACAATGTATCTATGCCCAAAGGCGGATCCAACGTCGGCGACCCCACCTTTCGTATAGTGTGTTTCCCCAGGTCTCTGAGACTGTAACCCTCGGTCTGATCCGAAACTAATTGTACATGTCATTTAATCAACTACGGATATGTACTGTGTGCTTACTCCCCCCCCCCTTTCTAAATTTTAAATCTTTGTAACAGTCAAGCCGAAAGCCTACATCAAAGGGGAGGCGAATTTTATTTATATGTTGTAACTTTCACAGGGGCCTAAGATACCATTTTTAATTATTATAATTAAAAGAGTTCGGTTATACAATCTGTTTCGTTTCGTTTTGTTAGGTTTCGTTTCGTTTCGGTAGGTTTCGTTTCGTTTCGGTAGATTTCGTTTCGTTTCGTTTCGATTTCGTTTCGCACTTTACAGGTACCCTATTATTACAGCTATATACTGTACAACACAATATAATGGAACTTGTAACTGTTGAATCTCTACAATTTGTATCAATAGCCTGCTGTGCTGTTCGCAACTTGTTTAAATGTTTTCATGCTTTCTCGCTTCACCACGATTGACACATATGACGTCACATACTAATGGCGCGAAAATCTCTAGTGAGAATATGCATATCTGGCTTTTTGCACTTTCGATACAAAATAATCACTAAAGCACGCTTTGTATTGAAAAAATAACACTAGCACAATTCAAAACACCACATTTTCATATAAATTTACAAGCAATAAAAATCGTGGTAAAAACTATGGCAAGCCCTTTTACTATTTAAAATAAGATATCTCTTTAAATAAGAGAGATATCTCTATTGATTAAAGAGATATCTCTGTAAGTTAGAGAGAGATATTTTTACGCTAGGGAGATATCTTTTTAACCAAAAGAGATATCTCTTTTGTTTAAAGAGATATCTCTTTAAACAAATGAGATATCTCTTTACGCTTGGGAGATATCTCTTTCTCTTTGAGAGATATTTCTCAAAGCTAGAGAGATATCTCTCAAAGAGATATCTCTCTAGCGTAAAGAGATATCTCTCTAGCATAAAGAAATATCTCTCTATCGATGTAAAAAGATATATATCTAAGTTAGAGAGATATCTCTTTAAATTTTCAGAAAGAGATATCTCTTTAACCTAAAGAGATATCTCTTTAGATTTTTCCCCTGGTGATCATAATGACTACTCCCTGTTGCATTGTCATTGAAATGATGTAACTCTATTTTTTAACCATGCAAAATACTTCGTGTACAAATGGCGGGAAAGGTTGAAGAGGTTGTTTGGGGTAACATTATCAAGTTGCCGAGAGGCGAAATCTAGTCTAGCTTGTATATTTCATCAATTTATTGTCTTTGTTTTTTGTTACCTGTACATGTATACATTTCACATGTGGTAAAAGCAAAATTTTCCCACGTTATTGCAGCCATCAGGGTATTGCTAAAACGCGGAACGGAATTTAAGAATTCGAATGATTAATGTAGATAAGATAGCGGTAAAAATCGGGAGGGGGGGGGGGGGGGTGATTCATTTTGATTAAAATCAACAATTTGGGAATTGTTTACAAGCAATAAAACAACTTTATCTTAAAATTTTGCATCATAAATTGAGTAAGCGAATTTAGTAAAACGTTAGTATAAGAATTTACAAGGCATTTTACAAGAATTTTGAAATTTCGGCATTGACAGAGGTGTTAGCGAGCAGTGACACCTATGGGTAAAGAATAAAAAGAACACACGTGGTTTAGACCACCCCCCCCCCCCCCCCCCCCCGTGGCAAAACGTCATTAACGCACATGTACATGTATTTACACATAATGCCGTGTATGTGTGTACTTACAACAGGGAGTGTGGTATGTATAAAACAATAAATAATAATTCATGATCTTATTTAGTCAACAAGTTAAACACCGTGTGTTTGATTTATTATTTTTTAATTAACAGGAGACTTAGTAACCGCAGCACTCCAATCCTAAATAGGGAGAACTTCTGGCAGTTAATTTTTAAACTAAATTCTTGTATAGAATTCCGTGTTAGCTTTTGCTATTTCATATATTATGAAATAAATCTGTTAATACCTCTTACTATTGGTCGTAAACTTCACCCTAGTTAACATAGGTTTTGTTTCAATCTTTCTTTCCTGCTGTATCTCTTCAGTTTCAACATTAATCCGCAGGATATCGGTAAATGTACGAACTTTCACATAGATTCATCCCAATTGAGGCAAAACTTTTTTCTTCACCGGACTCATTCGCTTTAAAATTTGATGTGATACATAAATGTATATTGTACCAGGTGTAGAACTAAATTCAAATTCAAATTCAGTTATCTTAAACATATGAAGTTCGATTAAAAGCACGTTCAATTTAAAAAGGCTATGTTTGGCGAAAATTGTTTAAAAAATTATTTTATCTTTTACAATGTTGTTTTCGGGGGGGGGGGGGGGGGGGGGGGGGGGGGGGGGGGGGGGGGGGGGGGGGGGGGGGTTGTAGGTACCTTTTATTCATTGGATGGGCTCATAAAATTTTATCTTACGATATCAGCCAGAATAAAGTAATAGAATTTGAAAGGGGTTCAATTATAATTCAAGTCTTTTTCAGTATGTTATCTTATTTTTTATTCATTTGTGAAACAACATACTGTCAAAATCTGGGGGGAGGGATGACAAAGCCGGGAAAAAAAGATGGTGCCAACAGGTGTTTGCTTGATATTTTTATTAAAACTTACTATGCAAATTATTAAGCAAGCGCCTATTGGTACATTCATCCACAAAATACACCATGTAAAAATACATAATAATGCAATAGTATGCTCCATAAGTATATGGTATCAACATGAAATGGTGGATTCTGAGGATGACTTTCTGTTCCCTCTGTAATTTCTGCATCCCTTGTTCATAATAAGCCTTTTGATTTTGCAAAATGTTGACCTTCTCATAACATTATTGCATAATATATTTTCCGTTTTCCGTTCCGTTCCGTTCCATTTTCCGTTCCGCGTTTTAGCAACACCCCAGCCATCATGGTAAGATTTGCTTTGGCGGGCTTCCGTTTTAGGGAGAATTCCTTAAGTATTCAAACTAATAAAAATATTGGAAAGAGATATCTCTTTCTCTTTGAGAGATATCTCTTTTTCAATGATGAAAGATATACCTCTTATACTTTGAGAGATATCTCTTTATGAATTCTTAGAAAGATATCTCTTTAAGTGAAAGAGATATCTCTTTAAGTGAAAGAGATATCTCTTTCACTTAAAGAGATATCTTTCTAAGTGAAAGAGATATCTCTTAAAGTGAAAGAGATATCTCTCTAAGTGTAAGAGATATATCTTACAGCAAAAGAGATATCTCTCTAAGGGAAAGAGATATCTCTCTAAGTGAAAGAGATATCTCTTATTTGGAGAGATATCTCTCATTTTAAAGAGATATCTCTTTAAAATAAGATATATCTCTTTGATTTAAAGAGATATCTTATTTTTCGAATAAATAGTAAAAGGGCTTGCCATAAAAAACCCTTTAATTTTGTAGTTTTTTAGGCATGATACCTATACTTTGTGTAACTTGAACTCCTATATAAAATGAAAGGTGAAGATAACGTACAGTAATCAATCTCCTAACTCCTATAAACAATACCAAATAGATAGTTGGGTAAACACGGACTTCTGTACACATTAGAGGTGGGATCAGGTGCCTAGGAGAAGTAAGCATCCCCTGTAGACCGGTCACACCTGCTGCGAGCCCTATATCTTCATCAGGTAAACGGAGTTATGTAAAACTTATACGGTACCAATTTTGATGCACCAGATGCGCATTTCGACAAATAATGTCTCTTCAGTGATGCTCAACCGAAATGTTTGAAATCTTATCTGTAGTCAAAATCAGTGTACCAAGAACGGCTTAACAATCGGCATGAAACACTCCAGACAGCATTTGACCCAATGATAGCTAGGTTGCATTGGCAAACTAGATCGTTATAACGACCATAGAATTTGCGGAATGCTGACTTTATGTAGTAATATTCCATTATCACCTGTATATGGTGTATATCTTTCATCTGATTCGATACGCAAGAGCTTGTTCTGCGTATGATAAGTCTTTAAATCGAGGCAGGCTACTGACAAACAAGTTGATGGTGCAGGGGTTTCAACAGTCTCGTTTAAAGTCAACGTTGTCAATGCAACCTACCTTTGGGTCAAATGCTGTCTGACGTGTTTCATACCGATTGTTAGGTCGTTCTTGACATACTGATTTTGACCACGGATTACTCCGTTTACTTGATCACGATACATGTATAAGGCTCACGGCAGGATGTGACTGGTCGACAGGGGATGTTACTCCTCCTAGACACCCGATTCCACCTCTGGTATATCCAGGGATCCGTGTTTGCCCAACTATCTTTAATCGAGACTATTGAAACCCCTGTACCATCAACTTGTTTGTCAGTAGCTTGCCTCGATCTCTTCAACTATTTAGGCTGGGGCTGTCATATTTTGTATATACATCCTTGACGGAAAGACCTTTCATGTGATGCAATGGTGTGTGATCTTGTGACCTTGACCTGGAAGTTTATCTAATAAAAATCGTACCTATTCAATATGTCCTGAAGGTAGTTCTTTCATTATTTGCATGTACATGCAAGGCAGTTAATTTCATATCATGACTTTTGACATTGTGGCTTTGAACTTAAAAAGGGGCATGGACACGATTGAGCTGAGAATTTTATTTTTCCATTTGCATTGTTTACAATGCTTAACTAAAGTATTTCTAATGGTTAACCAAAATTTGAATATCAGTTTTTGAGTTACAAGTGATATACGGCACTCACAATTATTTGGTATGTAAACAAGGCTCGCGCCATGTTTTGTTTACATATAGATTGCTTAATAGAAAATAGCATGTTTAAAGCCAAATGAGATGTGCTAAACACTAGAAACTATTTAATTATGTTCAGAATTGACTCGTAAATTGAAAACTCGTTTACTAGTATAGCTAGCCTATATGTATACAAAAACATGACACGAGCCTTGTTTACATAACAAAGAATTGTGAGCTTTGTATCTCTCATGTACCTCGACAACTGACATTCGAAATCTGACCATTAGAAATACCTTAGTTAAGTATTCTAAACATTAAAAATGGAAAAATAAAACTTGAAAATTTTCAGCTCAAATCGTACCCATGCCCCTATATACTTTAGACGGAGCTTTCATATTCTGTATATACATTTGGATCTTTATGGCAAGACTTTATTTTGTGAAGTTCGACCTTCTGACCTACCGGTATTCATTATCTCCTGAACTATTTAAGATAAATCTTTCATATTTAGTATATATGAATTTCATATTACAATACCTTTTGTTTCATGCTCCGGATTACCCCGTTTACCTGATCAAGACATATGGTGGGTGTGACTGGTCGACAGGGGATGCTTACTCCTCCTAAACACCTGATCCGACCTCTGGTACATGTATGACCAGGGGTCCTGGTATGCCCAGGGGTCCGTGTTTGCCCAACTCTCTATTTTGTATTCCTTGTGGGAGTTATGAGATTGATCACTGTTCGTTATCTTCGCCTTTCACTTTAATATTTGACCTCATGTCCTTGAAATTTGACCTACTTTTAAGAAAATGTAACCTATTAAATATTTTCACTTTCATCTTTTATATAGAGGTTCTTTTTGACAAGGCTATTTGATACAATCATATTTGATTTTGTGACCTTGACCTACCTTCTTTGAAAACCTGACCTAATCTATATCTTCGAACTTTTATATTTGTATATAGATTTTTAAGGCAAGACCTTGCATGATTTATTTAAGTATTTTATCTAATTGTGATCTTGACCTGAAAGTTTGACCTACTTTTGATAAAATCTGGCCTATTCAATATTTCCTCCGCTATTTAAAGCAATACAAGCTGTAACTGACGGCATTTTTTCAACTATCCAATTATGCATCAATTAACTCCTATCGGTATAACTGATATAATCCCCGAGATCTGAAGAAAAATTCAGCAAAATAAACAAGGGAATATTGTTTGAGAGCATACCTACACAAAGCGTTTCGTATAAACCGCCATTGCGTCATATACACGGACATGGGAACGATGATTGCCGAACATAATCGGGTTGCTAAGACCGACGTCATATACAAAAATGGAAACTGACGTGAGTAACTACACGTTTCATTTCTTTTAAGATATTACACCGTTTCATGAATGACAAGAAGTACTGTATGTATAAGAAAGTAATAATGACGCAAATGTGCAACTGAAATGAAATTTTGATAGTGAATTTTCTACGAAAATTGGCATGTTAAATTGTTTACAAATCTGACACGTGATCAGTGCCTCTCTTTCGTTTTTTTCCGAACTGGTGACCTCCAAGGTCAATGCACATCGGAGATTACGAACAGGAATTACAGACAGGGTGACAATGATTCCTGAATCGACATTTTCTGCTGGTTTGACGAGTTTATTGCTTCAGATCCACTCTGATTCTAATAAGTTGTATGAATTTAATCACAAATATGTTTAATATTTGTTCTTTTATTTTTCAATTTATTTACCGTCAGTTACAGCTTGTATTGCTTTAAGATAGAGCCTTCAGATTTTGTATATATCGTTGATTTCTTATGGCAATGTCTTTCTTATCATATCATGATCTCTATGACCTTGGTCTTATCCAGAACAGCAAGATCATGTTGAGACATCTCTGTGTTATGCGAATTCATTTTTCAGTTATGTTGTGTTCCTTTGGGGCTAGGTTGGAGGCACAATATGGAGTCAAAATTTTTCATGGGAATAAAGATTGATAAAAAAAAAAATCTTCTAAAAATCGCAACAGCTGAACAATGGCAGGGCCAAGGTGACTCAGCTCAGGTGACCGATGTGGCCCATGAACCTCCCGTTTCTTGTCATATTAATGCTCTCTACTTGAAATTTTTCAAAGTCATTTGTTTTTTACCTTATGTTATATCATCAAGAACACAGAATTGGTAAGATGAATCTAATCTATTTCCACTCGGATTGAACTCACGGCCCTCGGAAATCAAATCGCCTTGCAGCACGCGACGGGCCCCTAGACTGCATCCTCAACCATTCACACCTTCTTTCGACGACGATGGAATTTTCGCCACGCTGCCACAATTTCTTTTTATTGTTGTTGGTGGTTTTTCTTTTCTCTTCAATTTTTGAATTTTCTTATTAGTTGATGTGACGGCTGTATAGGTATAAGGTAGCTAGTATTATACATTCCTGTATATAAAATCACATAAATAAAGTTATCATAATTATGTAATCATACATGCAAAAAAGGAAAACTCTTTTATGATATGAATATACTTCTAATAAAGCAATTGGATTGTCATTGTTCTGACGCTTTACATCTACTTACACATATGGAGCGCCAAATTAACATAAACTCAAATAATTGAAGATATCTTCAATTATTTGAAGATATCATCAATTCAATTATTGCTTTCTTTAATTGAATTAATGCGCGTATTAAATCAATTATTGCTCTCATCAAATTAATTAATGCGCGCATTAATTCAATTATTGTTCTCTTCAATTCTGATGAGAGCATCAATTGAATTAATGAGAGCAATAATAGATTTGATGCGCGCATTAATTCAATTATTGCTCTCTTCAATTCAATCGATGAGAGCATCAATTTCGTAGAAATATTGCTCGCAATAATTGATTTAGAGCTCGGTATAAATAATTTGATGATCTCTTTAATTCAGTTGAAGATATCTTTAATTATTTACAATGCTTTTGTATAAGGAATTAATGCGCACATCAATTCTTTTAAAAAGAGCAACAATTCAATTAAAGAGATCATTAATTCAATTGTGGATATGTTGAATTGAAGATATCTTTAATCAGTTAGTTGCTCTCTCTAAAAGAATTATTGCTCTCTTCAAATGAATTAAATATATCATTAATTCAATTGAAGAGAGGAATAATTGAATTAATGCGCGCATTAAATCCATTATTGCTCTCATCAAATGAATTAATACGCGCATCAATTGATTTAATGCGCGCATTATATCAATTATTGCTCTCTTCAATATTGAATTGTAGCGCGCATCAATTCAATTGTTGATATCATTAATTCATTTGAAGAGATCATTAATTCAATTAAAGCGCGCATCAATTCAGCAGAAGAATTAATGCTATCATCAATTCATTTAATGCGCGCAATAATTCAGAATTGAAGATATAATTAATTATTGGAAGATATCTTTAATTAAGTTGTTGCGCGCATCAAATGAATTGACGATATCTTCAAATAATTGAAGATATCTTCAATTATTTGAGTTTATGTTAATTTGGCGCTCCATATACACAGAACATGAATTTTAGAAATGTTTAGTAGATCTAATCTTGAATTTGCTCAGCTTGACCAGAGACATGTTATAGGCCTATACATGTATACATATACATATGTCTCTGGCTTTATTGATAGACTAGATGGTCTATATTCGACAAAATCCACATATTTTTTCTCGTTATTTGATAAAATATAAAACCTTTGGATGCCAAATATTTACGTTTGTTGGAAATAGATGTAAATTCCCACCATGTGGCAGGATTTGGAATCGGCCTCGGTGAGTATCTACACAGGTGCTTGGGTCATAATATATGAATGCACATATGTAAATAATCATATTATTTACATATGTATAAGGTTAGATGTGTATTCATATACATGTATTATGACCTGTGGGTATCTATAGCATTTTGACTTTTAGAAATGCCAATAATTGTATGATATCGACCTCAACGAAAGTAAATAATTGTATATTATAATCATATTATCTCTATAACGTGTAACAAGTAACAACTATGAAGTAGATTCTTGGATCCACGCCTGGTAAATCGAAAGTTCAGACCTTCACCTCTGGTGATTGTGTATGGATTGTCACGTAACGGTAAGCGGTAAGGACTTTTGTATCGGAACTCATATACGTAAGGTAGGAAATATATGAACAGAGGTTTTGTGCGCGTATGATAAACGTGGTTATGAATACAAACATAGGAGTCGGTAATTTTATCAAGAAATCGAGGGAAATACGTTTGTACTGGCCAAAATCTCAACATCAAGGAAATTGTTAATGCAACAGTTTCTTCATCGTTAAATATTGCTGAAAATATCCATTGACAGACAGCCATCATTGACAGATGTTGTAGCACTGAACTCTTGCCATAGATCGCTCTCAACAGGCGATCAACTGCCATTTCAAAATTAACAAATTTTAGATTCAGAATATAAGGCCTAGCCTATATTGTATTTGACAACCCTGGTAGTTTTATTTGGATTTATAATTATTCAAGTTTTACCCAGAAGAGAGAAAGAGAGAGAGAACACAATGTTGATGAGATATAAAATATGCTATATAGGTTTGCATGACCTTGATGAATTAATACTGGTAGTGGTAGTATTCTCTTTAGAGAAGTCGAGAGGCATAGCCTTCATCGACTTCTCTTCGCAAGCATTCATGTTTTGATTCTGGAAAACGTGTAAATGCCGGAGTCGGTGACGGTTAAAGCTTCGACCGACGTTTTGACTCGGATGTACCTGGATTTACGCAATAGACAACTTGTTTTCAAACATTTAATAGCAATACACAAAACCGACACAAGGAAATCAAAACTTACTTGCTTTTAATCCATTTTCAACATGCCCCTGTCCCGGGTTTAAATCACAACTCTGTTTACGTCAGCCTGCTTTCTCTTAACTGGTCCCCTATTGTGACTGCTCCCAAGACCAGTTAACGTAAACCCGGGATAAGGGACATGTTGAAAATGGATTAAAAGCAAGTAAGTGTTGATTTCCTTGTGACAGTTTTGTGCATTACTGCTAAATGTTTGAAAACAAGTTGTCTATTGCGTAAATCCAGGCACATCTGAGTCGAAACTTCGGTCAAAGCATAAACCGTCACCGACTCCGGCATTTACACATTTTCCAGAATCAAAATATGAATGCTTGCGAAGAGAAGTCGATGAAGGCTATGCCTTTCGACTTCTCTAAAGAGAATAGTAGTGGTAGATGTACCGATGGCATAAAGGGCATGGAACATTCTTTAGGCCCCAAATGGGCCCAGGGCAAAGCCCGGATGGTGGCTCAGAGGCCAAAGCATGGAAGCTCCTGGGTCTAACTGGCTTTTTAAGGCAATTTTTAGCTCTTAAGGCTCGAGACAATCATGACACGTACATTAGCATGCATTGTTTATGGCTAATGTTACAGTTGATATTGATGGAGTATGGGACTACAGCATCCCGATGAAATGCTAGTAGCCTTGTGGGGGCAGACTATGAATTGGGAAGTTGTTGCTGCCTCATGGAACAAAAAACTTGCTATCCACCTCATAGCAACTGAACAAGACTTAGTGTATATTATCATGATATTAATATGATCAAATATATTCCATGCTTTTTGATTGGCTAAGATCCAACAACCTACACCTTCAAAACCCAATGGTTATCAGTCCACTCCGTTCCCCACAAGCCTTTGGCAGATTACACCATTAAATTGCAATGGCAACACCTAATGGATGAACCGCCGCAGTGGTCTAGAGGTAGAGCGTTTGCCCTGCATGCGGAAGGTTTGAGTTCAATTCCTGGCTGCGACAGACCTAAGTCGTTAAAACAGGTAGTGACAGTTCCATCGCCAAACGCTCAGCATCAGGTGTGAATGTCATGGATCCTCGGAGATTACCTTTAAAACGGAAGTCCTGTGTCGCAGTAAGTGTGGCACACTAAAGAACCCTTACTGCTCAATGGCTGTAAGCACTGAGCAAAGGCCTAATTTTGAATCCCTTCTCCAGTCTTGGTGAAGTCAATATGAGTGAAAAATTCTTGAGAGAAACGTTAAGCAATACTTTATGGATGATCTGAATTGTTTAACTTTATGATATAATTTAGTCATTCAGTACGTAGCATGTTTCATAATACTGTTAGTAATTCCAGTTAATGTTGCAAATGTCAAGGTTTGTTTCAAATAATGTAAATAATTATGCAAATAACGCAGTATGGATAACTTTTCTGCTTTAAGTGCCTGAAGTTTGTTTTTTAATTAGAGCAGAGTCAATTTTCTCTAACCTAGTTTAATGTAAATGAGCTCATAACAGACATATTGAGACAACCTGTCATTTACATAGACTGTAAAAAGACTAGACATTAGTTTAAAAACATTAGACGAAGTTGAAAAAATTACCCTATTATTAAAACATTGAAATCATCTTCTAGAGCTGAAGAAATTATATGTAGTCAGCCATCTTTGTTTATAGCTAGAGAGCAAGACTTAGTCTAAAGTGATTAGACATGGGAGTTTTCATTAGATGACTCAAAAAATAATAGCCCATTGTATCAATTTGTGAATGCCCAATTTACATTTGTTCCTATGTTACAAAAATCAAATGTTATTTTCACCTCAAAGGCATATTGAGGTGTACATAGAGTTCTTTTCTTCTAGTTTGTTGGATCTTAGCCAATCAAAAAGCTCAATATTGTTCTTTAACAATCATATAATAAAACCATTATTGACATTTTTGGTGGTTAATGCAATGCTTTAGCTATCTGAGAAGTACAATAATTACCAACCCCAGGAGGCAGGGAAGTGGGGGGTTTGGTGAATATTGATTTCTCAGGAAGCTAAAGCATTTTAGTGACCCATAAAACTTCATGATGTCATAATACATTTCCATGTATACATATTAAAACATGAGGATTTTAGAGCATTTACTGTTGACTAGTGTTCATGATTTCTAAAAATGTAAGAGAAAGAGAACCTTTTGAACTGAAATAAATATATTCTTATCTTAAATGCTATTGATTCACTGGAATTGCAAATTAGAAATCCATGACTAGCATTCAGAATGAAATATGTAGCATTTTAATTGGAATGTTTAAATTAATGGAGTTACATTTATCAGAAAACTTAAAATGAAAACAGATGTATGTAGAGATTAAATAGCACAATGTTTCAATTAAAGAAAAACACCGCTAAATGTACTTATCAAGGTTACCGAATAGGTTTTTTTATCAGCTGGGAGAAAAACAAAATTTTTTGTATCCATGTTGTGCATGTCATATCTAAACTGCTATCAAAATTTCAACACAACTTTTGAGACTTTTTCTAGAGCACATGGGTGAAGATTATTTGCGGGCCAATATACAGATAATCTATATATAGGAACATTGAAGCCGGGTTACAAAATATTTACTGCTTGGCCCTTTTTGAATAGTTGAACAGATAGCATCTCCTAATATGCCGGTTTTGAGATACGTTCAAATTATTTCCCTAAATGAAGAACTTTTGTGCATCTGAGTAAGGCGCGAAACAACTTGTTTACTTGCAGGAGTAGGACAAATAAGACTAAGTGAATGTGCCCAGTAAGTTTCTCATACATAGTTTCATCACCGGAATTCAACTGATACACAAACTAAATAAATATTGAGTATTCAGAGAGTAATCAAATACATGGAATTATTATATCATGTTATTTCATTGCTTGTACATATCATATCCAGGATATTACTGCAAATATAACACTATTTTTATGTTTCCACTTTAGAATTATAGATAATAGTAATACATTTCTTTTGATAGTATTTTGTATTTCTTTATATATTTAAAGAGAAGCCACTTTTAATACATTTTATCGTGTTCCTCACTGACTGTAGGTCCACTCTGTCCCACTTAAGCATTCAAAGTTCCACTAAATGCACCTCCTACGCAAAGGAGCTCTTATCTCGAAACTGGCATATTGAGGGGACTGGTCTTTTCATGACTTACACATGATAATGTTGATAATCTTTCATTTGATTTTATAATAATCGTAAATGATTCTTTTTCAGATGGCTTCAGAATCTGTTGTTCAGACAGAATTTGTATTTACTGGGTATGGGAAGAACTACGTAAAACTTTTGTACTTGAGGAGAGATGGAGACATTCATTTTGTGAAAGAGCTGGAGGTCAGCACAGAGCTGACCTTGAACAATGTAAAGGACTACACTCATGGGGACAACAGTGACATCATAGCGACGGATTCCCAGAAAAACACAGTCTATGTACTTGCCAGACAGCATGGAGTAGGTTGAAAGCATTGCTACAATCATTAGAATTTATCTCAGCTACAGATGCTACATATTGAACTGAAGTTTGGTATATAGATGCATCATGAGAGTATCCAGGTCAAGCTGATTGGATATTTTCGATAGAAATATACCCCTTAGACTTTGAAAATTTCAAGCAATACATGTTCCACTCATTTATATCTCAGTCATACATGGACATTTTGAATGGAAATTCAGGATAGTGAAGTTTGTATTTGATTCAGGTTGGCTCAGTGGTTAGATCACAACTAGTAATGCAAGGGTCCTAGGTTTGATTTCTGATTGATCCAATGATTTTCTGCCCTATTTTGTTACAATAACTTGGTAGACCAGTGTCTGTATATACATACCTCTATAATACATATTAAAGAATTGACAGAACATCATTTTGGTTTTTTTATTGAAATTAGATAGGAATTGCAAGTGAAATGTACCTGAAATATCATGAAAACTTACACATTATTTAAAAAAACATTGCATGTGTCATTAACTTTTGAATTCATTCATATTTTCTAAGAGGATCAAGATATTCTTTTCTTAGGACAAAACACATTATTAGTGACTTAATATACTAATTAGTACATTGTATATACTTCCTGATGGCCCATTTAGTATTTGAACTATTGACCTTTAGATTGGCAGTTTAACCATCCAGATCACTAAAGTAAAAAAGTAAGTAAGTAATTTTTATTTAAAGTCGGAACTATATACAGGTAAACAATAAACATGAGCTAAGAGCTCTTTAACCGACTATATAGCATTAAAAAACACAAAGCACTAATGATATATAATTGCATGCGTAGACATAAAAACAGAAATTTGAAATAAAACAGGACGCATACATGTATACAGACATCACAAGTCATGCGTATATATACACAGGGACTAGCTATATTAAGATGCGCATGCAGCACTGAAAACAGTTTGCAACACCAACATAAAAATATGGATATATACATAGAATAAATAAATATGCATACCTAAGAGACAGAGCGGAGTAAAAATAATACAGTTAAATTTGTACATGTAAGCTTAGAAGCATAGTTAGAAGTTAGATCAAAACTTTAAGATTTAGGCAGGAGAGGCTGGAATCTGCATGAGCTGCATTTACAATTTAATTCCCCACACCAATTTTGAATATAATTTGAGAATAGATTATATGATGTAATATTTCTTGCTTCGTTTGGCAAAGAGTTCCAGAGCTTTGCTGCCTCATATCTAAAAGATTTAATCCCATACCTGTTTGTTCTAGGTCTTGGTACTTCCGCTGTATTTGTATATCTAAAATTGTATGAATGGTTTTTTATAACAACTAGATCTTGTAAAAAAAAGTGGGGACATTTTGTTGATAATTTTAAAAGTTTCTAAAGCTATTGTTCGCATTCTTCTGGTTTTTAGTATTCAGACCGATCTGAAGTTCCAATATTCAGACCGATCTGATGTCCTAATATTTGTAACCAGGAGCTACAGAAGTTTCATAATAATCTGCATGAAATCTGTGCTGTAATCAGAAGCTCCATGGAATTACCTGTAACTGTAAGATTCATGTTTTAGCTCAGAAGCTTCACAAGAACAATTGTACGAAAAGACTGTCTAAGCAGGGAGCACATAAAAATTTCGTGGAAATTATGGGTTCCCCTATCCCACAAATTTCAAACCAAAACAAAATACACAATTCCTATAAATATATTATATCCTCCACCAAAAAACTGCAAAATCTAGGCAATCCATCAAAATTGGCTCCTGTAAATTTAAATGTTACTATAGTTGTCTTTGCTTATTTTTTGCCATGAATGACTGAGTGTAAATATTCTTGATCATAAATTTGATATTTTTTTGTGGTAGGTTCAAAGTGCAGAGAGATTTGCTTTGTTGCTGTGTGACCATTTTCTCAGGAAGTATCGTCATGTTATGAAGGTGAGGGTTCATATCGAAGAAGCACCATGGAAACGCATGGAAATAGTAAGTACAAGCATTTAGATGTTTCAGAGTTAAGTAATCAATTTATGAAGTGAAGATCATTAGATAGATTATGTGAATGCAAGACCTCATGGTGCCTTACAAGGAATGCTTTTTTGCTTGCAGTTTTTTGTTTGTTTCTTTCTTGACTATGCTATTTGTTTAACTGCAATAATTGGTTTGTCAGTAATACTAATCTATATTTGAATTTGACAGACTTTTTAAAGCATGATTTAATTGGAGAAAATGCTAAATTGCTTGAAATTTGGAGACAGTTTTACTTTATTTTATGATGATACCAATAGGGAGGCCAGCAGCATGTGCACGCTTTTCTCTTCAGTCATGAAGCCAAGCATGTTTGTGAAGTAAATCAGGTTAGAGATGGTATGTATCAGTGTCATTTTAAGAAATTAATTTTCTTTTTGAAAATACATGAGAGCATGAACTGCGATGCATCATGCCACTGAGCATACTTCATGAAGCACTGATGGGCTGGTGTGAAGTGCTGCTGTTCATACCCTTGTGTATTTATGGAAATAAAATGTATTTTTATGCTTCCTGAAAAATTTCGGGGGAGCATAAAGTTGTCATTTCCGTCCATCCGAGCCCATATCCCTTAAACTTTTAATCAGAAATTGATCACAAATGTTCTTTGAGACAAGGACTTGTGGACGAAGGTCTCTCAAGGTCAATTTGGAAAGGTCAAGGTCACTCAGAACATAAGATTTCCTTATTTCAACAGGTTTTGATAAAAGTTACTATCTCCTAAACAGTTGATCAGAAAATCACAAATGTTTCTTTGGACAGGAGACTTTTGGACCAAGGTCATCTGAAAAGGTTGAGGTCACTCAGAACATCTACCTTATGTAAGGAAAAAGTTCCTCATTTCAACAATTTTTAAGCAGTTATTGATGGCAGATCATCATGCAGTATATCACGCAACTAAGTAACAGGGAAATGGCTTTTAGGTGAAGGTCACTAAAGGTCATTTTGGAGTCAAGGTCATTCAGAATATATACCTTATATTAGGAAAAGTTCCTTATTTCATTTTAAACAGGTATTGATGGCAGATCATTTATCACCCAGATACGTAAAAGGTAAATGGCTTTCAGTCAGAGGTCACTCCTGGTCATTTTGTTAAGGTCAAGGTTACTTAGAACAAATAACCGTGTATATGAAAAAATCTTCATTACTTCACCAGTTATTGAATCTTTTTGAACTCTGATCTCTCAAGGTCATTTTGGAAAGGTCAAGGTCACTTGGAACTTATGTGTTACATGGGGTAAATGTTTCTTATTTCAGCAGTTTTTGAACAGGTATTGATCATATATCACACAAATAAATAATAGGGAAATTGCTTTCAGAGAGAGGTCACTCAAATTTATTTTGTAAAGGTCAAGGTCACTCAACATACACCTTATATATATATAAAACCCCTTCATTTCTGTAGTATTTCAACAGTCATTGATCATTGTGCAAGTCATTTGTCACATGAAGTGGTCTATCGGTTAGATGCATTTCGGGGAGTATTCATCAGTTTTACTGATATTAAAATTGTCATTCTATGAGTCAATAAGTAACCAGCCTATCCCGTTTCCCATTGACTGAGACGGTCACGATTTTCATAGCTTCTTTCAATACATGTTTTATACCTGGGTACAAAATTGCATGCGTATCGAGTCATTCTTTAATAAGATATTGAATGTCAAACATAGCTAGTAATGCAAAGGCATGCTTTTCATCTAAAGTTGAGTACCATGCTATAATTCGGTATTTGTATTTAAAGTTAAAACAGGCAAGGAAATACACGGCGAGTTAGCCGATTTTTATGGGTCTTCTGCATCATCTTATGCTCAGGTTAAATTTTGGGTACCGTATATACTCGCCTATAAGTTGGATTTTTGGGAGTCAATTTTTGGTCCAAAACTCTATGTCCGACTTATAGCCGCGTTCTAAGAAGATTGGTATTTTTCTGGGCGGCGTAATGTAACTCCGACGATTATCATGGACTACCACACAAATGATTATCTAGACATATTGTATTGTTTATGTATTTTAAAATTATGTATAAAATACAAGTATTTGCATATTTTTATCTAGTTAAAAACTATTTACATACCGCTATAATTAATACTTTCAATATTCAACTAGTCTATCGTTTATCGGTAAAATTGAATTACGAACCCGATTTAATATTGAAATATTCATATGTATAACGGCTGAAATATATTTCATAAAAGATTGAATATTGTTAACAGATAATTTAGATCATCATTCTTGACTCTTAAAATTGTTGATACAATGAATTATACCGGAATCCCACAATAACAGTTTTCGCGAGGCGCGTACCACTAAGTAAACACAGTGTCGGGTACTGGTAATTAGGAGACCATAATTGCTTAGGTAAACAAGGGATCATTGCCCATAATAGATCAAGGGTTGTGTTTAAACCCCAAACAGGTATGGCTTGGATATTGAGCACCTCATAGTTATTAATTTCTCAAAATATTTTTGAAACATAGGTAAAAACACTAGAGCATTGACTTGAAATTGTCGACCGATTCTGACAAAAAATTGTACCGATTTATAAGCGGGTCAATGGCAAATTCCTACAAAATGACCTTAAAAAATACAACCGACTTATAGGCGAGTATATATGGTAGAGCAATTCAAACGTGGTAGAATGTCTTTAGAAGATGAAGCCAGATCTGGATGCCACCTACGAAGAAATGCGTAAGAAAGTTCGGGATCTGATTTACTCTGATAGGCAAATTCAGGTGGAAAAAATAGCGCAGGCATTAGGCATTTCACATGGTAGTGTTTCAACAATCTTACATGACCGTTTAGGTATGCGCAAGCTAACAGTCCGTTGGTTCCTCAAATCCCATAGCAATGGGGAAATGGCAACCAGAGCATCAATATGCAGCACCTTGTTGAAGCGTTTTAGGTCAAAAGATGATTTTCTTTTGTGTCTGGTGACTGTAGATGAGACTTGGGTTCATTATTATGAGCCAGAGAATAAAAGTCGTCAGTGGGTAGGGCCTGGGTCTCTGAGGCCAAAGAAGTTCAAGATGCAACCATCTGCTGGCAAGGTGATGGCCACAGTATTTTGGGACGTAAAGGGCGTTATTATGTTGGACTTTTTACTTAAGAGAAGTACAATAACTGGAGTGTACTATGCAAACTTGCTAGACCAGCTGAGAATCGCCATCCGTATAAAACACCAAGGTAAACTCTCTAAAAGTGTTTTAATTGCTGCATTTGGACAACGTCAGAGTCCACACTTGCAAAGTTGCAATGGATGCCATAGAGCGAAATGGGTATGAATTAATACCAAATCCTGCCTATTTGCCTGACCTAGCTCCTAGCAGCTTCTTCCTGTTCCCAAACTTGAAAAAGGATATCCATGGATGTCATTTCCAGTCTGACAAAGAAATTGTGATGGCAGTTGAGGAGTGGGTCAATGGAAAGGACCCTGACTTTTTCAGTTCTGGGCTGATGGCACTTGAACACCGTTGGTCTAAGTGCATCACACTAGAGGGCAATTACATTGAAAAAGAAGAGGTAGATCTTAACCGGAAATAAGTTAGGCTGGTTACTTATTGATTCGCCCTTGTATATTTATCAAGATTCATAAACAGAAAGCTCACCACCGAAATGCAAGTGTCCGATTCGCTGGGAGATTAGAGTAATTGAATTGGGCACTTGACTTGTGATGAATGGAAATCATCTGCGAAATAAAGTAGTATTAAAAGGTAGGCAAAGCAGTGACACCAGTTGATGTCGCTGAATTCCCACTTTTCAATATGGAGTCCACTATGACTCTCCCTCACAGATGTCATAATATAAAAGTATTCAACATTGAGCTGGCACTGATGATGATCATGCCATTTGTTTTGTATAGTTTTTAACCTCCACATCAGAGAGCGATAAAAGTTCATTAAATCACAAAAATTATGTCGAAAATCCCTGAAATTCCAGATATTTTTTCTTTGCCGATCTATAAAAAGAATTAGGGTCAGAGGCTCCAAATAGGGTCTGTTGGTCAGGTTACCTAAAACACAGAATTTATTTTAGGCCTGATATTTTTTTATCAAATGGGTATAAGGGCAATAGTCGTGTCAGCCCTGAGGCAATAACTGTTGTCAAGGTTCTTTAGTGTGAATTCAATAATTGTTTTATTACACTGAAATACTATTGATATGGATTTCTATGAATTTTACGAAACATATAAGATTTGCAAACTCAACTGTCATCTTAAAACATTTTGGTCAGCTTATGAAATCAATGAGAATATGGATTAAGTTGAGTTAGGCTTCAGCATGTTATTGAATTTTTTCCTAACATCCGATTGAATGATAGTTTCTGAATATATGTTATGCAAATTCTACTTTATTTCAGTCGTTTCATTTAAACGCTTTGATGCTACCGACTGGGTTGAGACCGAATGTTAAATCTATTACAAGGGGTGGATAGTTATTCAGCAATCCTTTCTTACGTCAATGGCCAATATCTGAATTATCACGTAAACTTTATATACCTGTTGCATCAAAGTTTGTTCGAGCATGATGTGAATATATGAAGAGAATGAGCCTGTCATGAAAATTGCCATTTACATTTAAAGAGTGCCAGCTGTGTTGGCCTTTAATTTGAATTTCCGTCAATTTTTACAATCTATTAAGATATGAATTTACTGGTAATATCTTAATCGACCTAGTATAAAATGGTCTGTTTGTATGTACATAATTTCATAATAAAATAGTTGTCATTCCTCACAAACTCTAGATAATTAAGAGAATCATGTTGGATATATCAGTCATCAGTCAGAATACTGTCGGAGAAGTTCATCGAGATTAATTTCTTGTTAGCTGTAAAAGGCTTTGAAAGGCTAACAGGCAAGTATACACCAAAGATGATGTTCAGTTAATTTGTTGTTTCCATGTTTACAGAAAAGCCCCTGATATGGACAGCATTAAGTGAGATGAGAGTTATGAAGACTACTCAGTCAGCTTTCAAAAACTTTGTCTCTGATGAATTCAGAACCCTCCCTGATGCTGACGACCGCTTATTCTGTACAGTCGTCCAGTGTAAATGGTGGTACAACACATCAGCTGTCAACTTTGAAAGAGCATGGTGAGGAACAGATGTTAAAGAATATAGGATTATAGAGCTTGTATTGGTGAACATTGGCCGAGTTGGGTTTGAAAATTTTGCAAACTTGTGAGTGAATTTTCACACCCATCTCTGCCAATATTCACCAATGTAAGTTCAATAACTCATTTATCATATAGCTAAAGTACATGTATATTTCAGTTGTTTTATGTTGATTATTTATTTTCTGGTCAAGTTGCATATTTTCAACGGTCATTCAATTGCATCGATCAATACGAGTAAAATGTTTTAAAATTGTGAATATTTGCTGGTCCAAACTATAATCAAGGCCATAGTATTGCAAGAATTCATTGATAGTTAATAAATAAAATATTGAAATCAAAGTGATAGCTGGTCTGCCATCTTTGTTTACGTCTTAGCGTGCAACAATGTAACTTGTTCCTAGAATGTTTGATACGGATCCTATTATTTCATGAAAAGTTGGTCCAGGTTATCACTCTTAAATACTCTAGAATTTAGGAACATCTCATTACTAACAAATTATTAGATATATGTATGTATGCAATTATAGAATGTTATTGAATAGATACTAGGACTTATATATTACAGGAACATTGCAGTGTTATGATGTTCATTATGATGGATTTAGTATAACTTTTGATACAGACGTATACAGTAAATTAATGTTCAAGAATTGCATGTACTCACATACTGTCTTAGTCTACATATAATGAAGACTCATATGAAAAGTGTATTTTGAAGGTACAATAGGATAATATTCTACCAAGATCCTACTTACGAGTAGATTGAAAACATTCTATAGTTGTGTATTGATTTCTTGACTTCATTTTTTAAAGATTTTTCTCTTATCAGAATTTTCTATGTGTTGTTTTATCACAGGGAAGGCGTGAAGAGCACCATTTTGGAAACATTTGCCGGACCTCCTGACAGGGGAGAGTACTCTCCCTCAGTACAGAACACCCTGTACCTCACGGCCCAGAACATTCTGGAAAAAATGCCAGAGGTAAGTGCACCAGCATTGAGCTATAAACACGTAATACGCCAGAAGTACTAATTTGATGATAATACTTGTCCTGTTTTCTCTTTTCATGGAGTACTAGTCTAGTCAGTAGGGCAAAGCTGCAAAGGTTGTTTGAAGATTATTGAGACACTCAATTGTACGTAATTCCTCTATTATATTATGATGAAATGGCACATTTATTGTGAAAAAATGGCAGTTGACTTGCTCTATATTACCATAGAAAATACAGTTGGCAAGAAATTAGCAATTTAACTATATGCAACTTTTGGAATTGCTGACTCCCATAGGGAACCTAAAATTGATCCCTATGCAGATTAAAATAGTTTCCATTCAATATCTCTGCTACGGGTGCACATATTCAATACACTGGTATTGAGATTAGAGCTCTTCTGTGTAGGAGGTGCATTTCGTGGAACTTCAAATGCCAAAGTGGGACAGAGTGGACCTACAGTCAGTGGGGAAGACGATAAAATGCATTAAAAACAGCTTCTGTTTAAATATGTGAATGTAGGAAATACAAAATGCTCATGTTTGCAAGTAATATCCTGTATATGATACGTATGACCAATGAAATTCCATGTATTTAATTACTCCCTAAATACACTTATCACTGACTTAGTTTGTGTATCAGTCGAATTTGGGTGATGAAACTGCGTATGAGAAACTTACTGAGCAGATTCACTTATGCAGTGATGAATATTCGTCCCACTCCCGCATGTAAACAAATTGTTTTGTGCCTTACTATGTATGAGAGTTCTCCAAAGGGAAATAACTCGGACGTATCTTGAAACTGGCATACCCTATTCATATTGAAATTTGGTGTATGGATAAATCATGAGAAAATTGTTGACAGAGTTGTGCCCCTTGGACTTAGAATTTCAAACAATTCAAAGTTTCTGCTTGTTATCTCATTCATACATATACATTTTGAATTGAAATTTGGGATATTGAATGTAATGACATTGTTAACAATAAATAATGTCAGCCGTATTGAATTCAACATTACATGTATTTAATTCTGTTAACAACAACCACCTCCCCAGTATATTTGTTTACAAACAGTTCTGAAAACTTTCAATATCACAGTGGTAACAATTGCAAGGTGCAAGTCAATGTCCAATGTAAAAAAGGTGACGACATCCCCCTCCCCTTTCTGCAGATGAAAACAGCCTTGAAACTGTAAACATTTAATGATGTGTTACTGCCAGTACATGAATATTTTAAATATCTCTCTCTGCCAAAGCAAATTATTTCCAGCAGTTTTATCATCATTACTAAGTTTCATAAATCCGTGTTTATAAAAGTCAATGTGTCCCAACATTTTGTCCAATTTCTTTGTTTTGGTTGGTTGATTTTTCACAAAGTTATTGTCCTTGGAATTAAAACAAAAAAATAGCGTCAATGATCAGATTCCTGACTTTTTTGGTTGTGCTTCCAGATATTCATTTTATCATTGTTTATATTTGATACATTTGTAGCAGGTCTGGCATTCGTATAGTCTGTACTTCGTGTTGTGTTTGTTTTATTTGATTTGATAGTGGCAACTTCAAAACAACCCAACCACACTATGATTAGAAGCTTGAAAATGAATTCAATAGAAATGAAAATAAGATAAACAACACTTTACGAATTTATTACCAGTATGAATATGACAAATACACACTCCTAAAGTCTAGAACTTAGCATATAAACTATAAGGAAAAGCACCCAACACTCAAATGATATAATAATTTAGTAAGCTAAAAGGTGCAAATTAAAGTATAAGGACAAAACAGACGAATGCAAAACCTGATTCCAGTATAGGAAGATTGGAAGGAGAAGTGTTGCTAGCAAGGCCAGCTGTCTCGCTTCGACAAATTGTGGGCTGCATGGCTTTATATTGTAATTTGAACAATAGAAACTAGCTGTCACTAAAGTTATTGGCTGAAAGATAAAGTGGGCGTGGTCAAATACAATGGTTGAATGATTTACATTGGGATCGAAATTCAGAAATAAAAGTAAAAGTTAAACCGAAACTACCACACATTGCTTTACCATATAACATTACAGATCAAGTTTGAATTTTGTGATTTATCACCGAGTTATGGCCCTTGGACTTCGAAAAATAGTGTGAATTATCAGTTTCTTTGGACTTTTTTTTTGGTTGTGCTTGCAGATCTTCGTTTGATAATTGGTATACGTTTAGTTTGCTTCTACAAAGTTGATAAGAACTAGTGGAGTCCCCTATATCCACATCAGCTTAAAGTTTACATCCAAGTTTCTTATTTCTGTAGATAAGAGTACTACACTCGTTAAAACTTCTAGCATAGTAATACAACAATGTATAGCTTAAAATTATTCAAGATCACCTACATTTCACAGTTCATTGACTTGGTTAAATACCTAAACCTAATGGTAAATTTGTCTTTTTTCATGGTCTAGTCTTTGTACCTGAATAGTAGTTGATTTCCAACCATTCCTATCCTGGTTCCCCAATTTCCCCCTTTACAATAACCTACATATTGAACTTCAAATATTGTTGTGGTCCAATAATTTTTGCAACTAGTAGAGGACTATTTATTGCCATGCAGTACTCTCAGAATGCTTGTTTAAAAGTGTTCCTGATCATGTAGCGGTTAGCCGGATTCAATCGCTGGTGGCCAGATAAGCTCAGTGGGTAGGGCACCTGACTAGAGATTCAGGGGGCCCGGGTTTGAATCCCGGTCTGGTCTGTTGCATTTTCTCCCTTACTGTTACATTTGGTGTCAATCCTTGGAACTGACAGGTGAAAATGCCTGCCAGGGGATTAAGATCCTGGGTTGATGTCTTCAAGTGTGAAGACATTTAAGGAGGGAGGAGTGTAGCGGTCAGCCGGATTTGATCTCTGGTGGCCAGATAGCTCAGTTGGTAGAGCACCTGACTAGAGATTCAGGGAGCCCGGGTTCGAATCTCGGTCTGGTCCGTTGCATTTTCTCCCTTCCTGTTACACACCAATTGGGGCCAGATGATACATAGTACAAGATTCAGTTAATGTCAAATCGAACTGTGTGTTAGATCTCAAGTTGAAAAGAACCATTTAGTCAGTGTGTTCAGCGATGACTTTGCCTGATCTGATACTGTGTACATATATTTTTCAGGTTGAGAAGGTTTATATCAATCTTCCAAATGTACACTACTTCGGAATTGACTTCAACCGGTTTCCGAAGATTGACTTCAGAAAAAATGATGACAATGTAAGTGGCTTATGTTTTGATGAAATACCTGTATAAAATTTCCCACAATCATTGGAAATCTGTAATCAGAAGATTTATTGAAATGTTTGAATCCACTTTGAAATTGGACACACTACTCTATTAGAGATTTTATTATTTGCTACTTAGTTTAGAGTGCTACATGAAATAATTTCCTTGCAGGTCTACATGCCCACAGATAAACCTTCAGGAAACATCAATGCAACAATAGCCAGAAAAACCAAATCGAGGCTCTGATTGTCAAGGAGATGATGACAAGTGTTGCATGGTAGTTCAGCCTGTATCAGAGAAATATATAGCAATCAGCCAGTTCTGTACATTGGTTTCTTAAACATATTTGTAAACAGTATTAATTGATCCAGCTTTAATTAGGTTACGGTGTGTTTACAAACAAATTGTATGTATAATCATCCTATTTTAGCAGCTATGTGCTCTCTAGAGTATAGATATATTTTTGTACTGTACATGTATACTTTTTTATAGGCTCAAACATTTTGTAATAAATTCTGTGGTGATTGAAAAGTTTGAAATTGTCTATAACAATGAAACAGTGATACAGATACTTTTAGAATAATATAAACTTTGATATACTTTTTACATATAAGGCGTTTTCCATGTGTTGTAAAATGTGATTTACTGTCTCGGGTTTGTGATATTACATTGCAAGCACCATTGGAAATTTATAGTTACATTTATGAGAAGCTGTAGTATTACTTCTTACTTAGTATTACTTATGCAGGAACTCCATTGAATATTTTTCCTTTTATTGATATTTCTTTGTTTTTTAGATAATTGTGACAAGTGAAACTGATTGATATAAAATTATAGTTTACCTTTACTTGTATCATTGTGAATACTGAATATTGAATTCATTACTTTGTATACAAAATTCTTTACACAAAATGTATTTCACTTCTTGACACTGTTCAAAGCTCTCGCAAACCAAAAAACATATGTAGTATTTGTTAATTGCAGGCTCTTTATTTTTAAGGCATACATTTATTAACAAAGACAAGAAGACAAAATATCCAGTATGATAAAACTGTTTTACTGGGATCGTTACTGTCGTCTGCTTCTTTTTTCACTCTAAAAAGGAACTGGTATATGTTTGTAAATTGTTCATGTTCACAAAATTGCCAATCCTTGCAGTTGAATTGAGTCTTCAGCCAAGTATATTAGCAGTGTTTGAAATTCACTTTAAAATTAACTAGACATGCAGGGCTGACTGCTTGTAAAAATTGTAAGCCCTGCCAGAGACCTACTAGCACCGAGAAAATAAAAGCCATTTATGAAATTACTTTTATTAATAACTATCTTCTAATTAAAGCGATTATGACTATAGAACCTCAGTCCTGATCACGTATACTTTTATAGAGCCCTTTGGCTTGTAATACAACTTCATGATCAGTATTTTAAGTAGATTGATACATTGAAATTCTATATAGTGGAAATTTTAACACATCTGGTTGGGTGTCTCTACCAAGAAATTTGTTCGCCCGGGTGGTCGGGCGCAGAGTTATATCAAACACTGAATAGCTATCTCTGCATTGATAATGGTACCCTTCTCTAGTATGAAAGTAACCCCTGGCATTCTGATGAATGGCGTACTGGTCGACATCTCTAAATTTTCATGTACCCTCATACAGTAGTCATTAATAAAATTGTGTACACTGACCTAGCTAGGTCTTGAGTTCATGTTTTGCCGTTTTCATTCTTTTTCTCTAGTTTCAAATTACTGAATGTCCTCTCAAAATTTAGGAATTTTGCAGGTTTTTATTTAGAGATCACTCTCAACATGCTTCCTGAAAATTATATTAGTATTACAATAATATGTACAGTGCTCCCTCGATATACATGTATTGCACACACACCCTTCCTCCCCCATTATAATGCCACCCCCGCTTATTGCCTAAAAATCTTAAAGAACAGATCCCCCCCCCCCCCCCCCCATGTAACACCCCTGTTATAATGCCAACCCTGCATAATGCCATATGCCACTGATTTTCGAAAACAAATGGTCTTTAATAGTGTTTACCCTTCATAATAATACCAATTACCTAACACTCATCCATAATCACACCTGTACTTTGAGAGCAGTGCAGTGAAGTGTGACAGGCTGGTCAGGTACTTAGGTGGTCAGGTTAATTACTAATAATTGCTGAGTTAAACTGAAGATAAGCTAAATGTTTATACAGAATGGAACCCAAATAAATTTATGGAATTCAATTTCTTTTGACTGCTCAGTGAATTGTCCATAATGGTGAATTCGTTATATTGCCACCCCTGCTTTATTGCCCAAATTCATCTTAAACAAAAGTTGGCAACATATCGAGGGAGCACTATACAAGTATTATGTCAATTGTTCAAGCTAACACACAACCTTTAAAGATTTAAGATCTGTGAATGCATTATGTGTTGTACATGCAATTGTAGTATTGAATGCACATTGAATAAATGCTGATGAATAATGTATATTATGTGGAATGCAACTTTTATATTTGGCATTCCTGTTAGTCTTACATATTCCAAGTTTTTGCCAAATCACTTGCATAATCCAACATCTTATATGGAATAGATACTACAAATGTGCTTTTGATACTGATTGCACTTCTCAAATTAATAGTGTTTTGCATATAAATTCTGTATT
Source organism: Ostrea edulis (assembly GCF_947568905.1). Taxonomy (NCBI): domain Eukaryota; kingdom Metazoa; phylum Mollusca; class Bivalvia; order Ostreida; family Ostreidae; genus Ostrea; species Ostrea edulis. Next base: position 30,261,810 of record NC_079165.1, on the reverse strand, counting down.
CAGAGACAATATAGCAGGAACTGGAATATGATTTCTTTCTAAAATTACAAGGGCATTTTGTGTGGATTTCTGTTGTTGTCTCCCTTATTATGTGATTAGTTGTGAGAATAAAACATATGCTAAGTGTTTATCGATAAGAGTTTTTTATCTTGTATTCAGGCACTTCTTGCATTATCAGAATATCCATAAAAACATTGTAGCAATAGATTTGAGATTGTGGGCATTATAAGTAAAGCACACCAACTGGATTGTTAAGAAGGTATTCTACGTCAGAGAAGTTTGATGGAGGATATGTACAAAAATATTTTGAAAATGAAAACTTTCAAATTTACTTTATTTAGTCAAAAAATGCAGGTTTAGTAGAAAGCAATCTGAAATAACTTTAAAACCCCTGCTGGACTTGAACCCGCGATCTTCAGTTCAGCAGTCGACTTCCTTAAATTAACCTACTGAGCTACTCAGCTAGGCGATGATTTTTTAAATTAAAAGACAAATACTGCTGATGTCTATATTTTCATCCATGTTTAAAAAGGAAGTCGGCCATTATGACGATGTAGAGTACCTCCTGAACCTTTAATGGAGCGTTAGACTGCAGTTAAAAATTCTTGATAATTCATGGAAAAATCTGTCTATACGGAATTCTGTGGTGTAACAGTAATATTTTTGCATGCAAGAGTTTAATACTGATTTCTCGGACACACATTTCTTTTGATTGAAGCCCCTTTCAGTTTTAGTTTGTAGATATTGAGCATATTTTTGGTAGGTAGTTGTAAACTGAAGAGCTATGGATTAAATTTGATAAATATGGAATTCCATTCCAATTGATCTTATTCAGCAGAGGACTCTGGATAATTAATATTTCATAGAGTTCAGTTTTCCTGACTTTTTCCACTGGTTGCAGCTAAAGTGTGCTAATGTTTTGTTGGGTGGTTGTAAGTTGTAGATCAAGTTCAATTCAGCAGTTATGGCCCTTGCACTTCAAATCATATTTACAGGTAATTTAATGTCTGTAAGATTGTATGACATAAGTGGAAAAAAAATTTCAATTCTCAAACCACAAGTAAATTTTAATTCAGGTGACAAAGGTTAAGATCACTCGGAGCAAAATATTTCCAAAATGGACTAGACAATTGTACATTGCATAAAAGATTAGTTGGGAACTGTGCAAGCATTATGGTTATGAGAAAATTGCAAATTTTTGTCCAAGTCATATTTGAAAATTAACATGCCACATCAAAGATGCGAAAGCCTTATAAAATCCCTGTTTAGATGTCTTTAATGTCACACAATATCTAAATATTCTAACCTACAAACTATAGTATTTTAATGTTACCAAACATCTAAATATTCTAACCAGAAACCTACAAACTACAGTATTTTAATGCTACACAACATCTAAATATTCTAACCTACAAACTACAGTATTTCCGGTACCTATCAAAGTGGACAATATACAGTTTAATGCAGGAGAGTCAAATGTCTGGGTCATGAATACAAAAATTTTCAGTTCACAAGCTTTGTGTTTGGTGCATTTAAGGTAATGGGAGGGGGGATAACACCTGAACATTTTGAGGTCAGCGTACCCAACTGACCTTACAGTGGGGTCTGCATGACTGGGACAGCTTCCTAGTCTTACATACATTTGTGAGGTTGCCTTGATGGGGAAAATGAGGTTCTCATGAATAATTTTGCATCTATATGTAGCGATGAACAAATTGAACTTTCATGAAAGTTAAAACAGGTTGCATGCAACAAACAGAATTTGTAGATTTCATTCTCTAGACTTTAAAATAGAGTATTACAGCGAGAGTGAAAAAACACAGTCATAG